>NC_045430.1:139342660-139645292 GCF_902635505.1 Sarcophilus harrisii | reverse complement strand
TTTCATAATTTTCTTATATTACTTTCATTTTTTTCCCCAATGTTTCCTCTACAACTCTTTTATCTCTTTCTTTAACTCTTTCAGGCATTCTTCCTGGACTTGTCTCCAATTCACACTATTTTCTGAAGTTTAGCTTGAAGATGTTTTCATATTGCTGTCTTCTGAGTTTGTCTTGTTCTTCCTTGCAACCATAGTAGCTTTTTATAATCAAATTCTTTTCTTTTTATATTTGCTCATTTTCCCAATATATTTCTGAACTTGGATTTTTTGTTAAAGTTGGGCTCTGCTCATCTGGGAATGGGGTAGTAGTACTATCCCAAGCTCCTGGGGCTTTTTTTTTTTTTTTTTTTGGTGTCAGGGCTAGTTTCAGAAGTCTGTAAGTTTTCAGTGATTCCAAGGTGGTAGTGGTGGTTCTTATTGTTGCTTCTTATTCTTCTTTCTTGACAAGAACCATGACATCAAGGAATGAATGCCGTGACATGCAAGTGAATTTGGATTTAAGTGAGGGAGGACTGGGCAAAGCCAGAAGCCTTGCTTTTCCCTCTGGAGACATCTGAGCCCAGTGGCAAGATAAAGATTCTGATGACTGAAAATGTTGCTCTTTTCAAATTGATATAATCCAGGGAGAGGTGTGCTCACTGCTCTCTTGATTTGTACTCTGGTCTTTATCCAGGAAAGGTTGCTACTGTCCTGTAGCCACAATTAGTAGCATTCCTGTCAGTCCTGGAACTAGGACCAGATTTCTGTTCTCCCGTAGCTGCATGTGCTGGTGCTCCTTTTTTCCCTGGAACAATGACCCCGGACCCTGGTGCTTTGTGATGAACTAACTGTATATAGACAACAAAGTTACCAAACAGTGCCACATTCTATACTCAGTGTCAGCAAAGGTTCCTCTGGAATCTCTTTCTTACCAGTTATCTGACACTGTTTTTTGCCTCTGTGCTGAGTGCTCTCAAAGCTGCTCCTGTTGCCTCCAAGACCACTGCTAGTTCTGGCCATCTGCTCGAGGCCAGCTCCAAATTCAATATCACAGACCTCATCTGCTGACTTCCTATTGTGTACGTCTAGACAAATTGTCTCACTATGACCTTATATTGTTGCTCCAGAATTTCACCTGAGGCATTTCTTTAAAGTTTTTTTGGAGAACAATATTGGAAGAGTTGCATTGGCTGGCTACCTCTCCTCTGCCATCTTGGCTGCATCCCCAGGACAGTATCAATTGCAGAAAAAGTATAGACTTTCAGAACACAGGTTTATTTCCTTTCTAGGAAAGTATTTAAGTTCTTTATATTAAAATATCCTGTTCTCTGATGCTATATTCTTGATATTTTGGAGGATAGAGACTAGGAGGCTAGGGTTTGAAGAAAGAATGAGATTCACTTAAAGATTTAGATTTTGGCTATTATTTTTCTAGAGGTTTTTATTTTCTTAGGATATAAACAGTGGATTATTTCCATTTATACTTTGTTCTCTGGTTCGAAGAGATCGGAACAATTTTTTTCTTTTTTCTTTTTTTTTGAAATATAATATTTAAACCTTTTTTAGTCACGTCTTTCAGGCAGTTCAATGGTTTTAATTTAATCCTCCTTTATCTGTTTTCCAAGTCAGTTGTTTTTCTTATGAAATATTTTACATTTTCTTCTATATTGTTCAGTCTTTTGATATTGTATTAATATTTCTTATTGTCTTATTGATATCTACTTGTCTATTTCAATTTTCAGAAAATTTGTATCTTTATCAAGTTTTTGTACCTTTTATACCAAGTTGTTAATTCTGTTTCTAATTTTCCCTCCCATATCTTTTATTCCTTTTCTAAATTTTTTCCTCTATCATTCTCATTTCCATTAATAAAAAATACTTGAACTCATTTAAATACACAATTCATCTATTTAGAAATTCTAATTAAATTTGTGTTTTAATTTGAGACTTTGTAGACATTTTTATAGTTATTCTTTTCTCCTAGGACTGTGTTTTGGGCATCTTGGTAAGCATGATAGCTTTTTATGGGAGGATTGTTGTTGTTGTTGTTTACTTTTTCTACAGAGAACAGAATAGAGATTCATTTCTATATTCTATAAATGTAATTTCTCAACATTTTTATTACTTAAAAAGTATTGAGAAATAATGGGGAAATAATTGATAGAAAGCTAGCCTTGGAGTCAGAGTTTGAGTTCCATTTCTGCTTCATATTGATTGGGTTAACCCAAGCAAATTGTTTAACTTCTCAGGGATACATGCAAATCTCAAAGACTATAAGTTGCCAAACTTTATTAGTAGAGAGAATTTTCTTACTAGGTATTCCCTACAGAGACAAAATTACAAGTGTGTATCAAAAAATGATTATTCTGTTTTTCCTCGGAAGATCATGTTTATTCTTCATGACTTGAACCTTATTATTAAAAGCAAATTAACTTAATTTTACTGTAATACCTTACTGTAATGTGCCTTCACATTACTTAGAAAAGATAAGACTATGTCTATTTATTTAACAAAGATTTTGGTATAGAATGAAATTTTTGTTAGTAAACCAAATTTGACCACAGATAAAAGTCATATCCCCTAGTGAAAGTTGAGTGTAACTCCTCTAATAACATGGACAACTTATAAAACAGTTGTTCTTTCTCATCTTACCCTCTCACACCATCTTCACTACCCTGCCCCTACCCCACATCAGCCTCATTATACTAAGAAAAGGAGATATAGGAAAATCAAGTTATTTGACCAAAATCACAGTTAAAGTTGTAGAGAACATTTCTGCTTAGATAAGAGTTGGCATGGATAGCCTCTGAGGTAGTTTAAATTTAAGATTCTATGCTTTGGGGATTTTACGTGGCTTAGGGACCTAGTTTTTTTTTTTAATTTTTCAATCCAATGCTCTTGTTTCTCTTGAATTGGAAAAGCAACTATTAAAAACTGCTAAAAAAATGAACAACATGTTAGTAAAATTTGTCTATTTTTAGTTTCCTACAAATTAATATATTGTTTTTAATAAACTTTGCATTTAATTGTCAGTATAAAGAATTATCTGCCAAAATCCATGTTTTCAAAAGAGTGTATTAACAGCTATTACTATGCATGTTTCCATTAATATTTTATAGAATATCTGGCATAGAAAGTGACATTGAATCATTGAAAACCATTGCCTGGTTTATTTTATGCCTATAATTAAATATAATGGTGGAAAGGAGGGTGGAGCATCATAGATGGGTCACTTAAATTCTAGACATATAAAGAAAAATATTTTTAAGAATTCACCCATTAAGTTAATTATTTTTCCATTCTAAATGTAAAATGTCCCATTCAGTAAGCTGAGAAAATTATACTAAACTGAGAATAAAGAAGTAACTATTGAAGCTTCTTAAAAGCCTTTTAAAAATGTGGTGAATATACTCAACTGGCTTTTTTTCATATTTTCTTTTTTTTATTTCTTTTTTTATTTTATTTTATTTTTTTTTATTTAATAGCCTTTATTTACAGGATATATGCATGGGTAACTTTACAGCATTAACAATTGCCAAACCTCTTGTTCCAATTTTTTACCTCTTACCCCCCCACCCCCTCCCCTAGATGGCAAGATGACCAGTAGATGTTAAATATATTAAAATATAAAGATACACAATAAGTATACATGACCAAAACGTTATTTTGCTGTACAAAAAGGATCAGACTCTGAAATATTGTACAATTAGCTTGTGAAGGAAATAAAAAATGCAGGTGTGCATAAATATAGGGATTGGGAATTCAATGTAATTTTTTTCATATTTTCTATGTAAATGGCATTGTGGCAGTGGCTGTGAACTGAGAATGAATAGTTATTGTCCTCCAAAATGAAAAAGGAAAGTCTTTGTCACAAATATGTACAGTCAAGTAAAACAAAATTTCACATTGTGTCTAGAAATGTATCTCATTTTCTACCTTGAGTCCATCACCTCACTATCAGGAGCTCAGTAACATGAAATCTCTCCATAGCCCTCTCCAATTATGGTTGGTCATTGTATTGAAGGAGTTTACATTATAAAGACATTTTTTGCTTTTCTATTCTTGTTTCTTATTGATTAGTGATCTGCTCTTTCTCTTAATGGCTGACTTTTCTATAAAACAATTGTCTTAAGTAACTTCTTGGGAAATGAAAAGGTTTTGATTAGGTGTCTGTAAGTCAAAGTGACTAGATTTTCTCCAACTTGTAGGAAGGTGAACTTAATGTGTTCTTCAAAAGATACCTCTTATTATTCAATTGTGTAGCTAGACAGAGGGACGAAATAGAAATGTTCAGAAACTTGAGGGTAAGTTTCATACCATAGTATTGGCTTGAATATAATAGCAATCGATAGGCAAATTGGGCATGTGGTGATGGTTAGAAATGGCAGGAATCAAAGAGAAAAATAAAGAATCAAGACAATCTATGGCATATGAATTATATGGAGGATGCAAGCAATATACAATTCTTGGGGAAAGAAAAGAGAAAAAAAGTTTAATTAAAGTTAAATTTAATTAAATTCAAGTCTTTTACTTAGGACTCAGATATATAGAAATTTCACTCATTCTTTCAAGGATAAGCAATATATTCAAATGGGTCACCTTTAAATATGAAAAGCATATGATCTAGAGTTTAAGAAAAACAATCATTGATAATCAAACATATAAACTCAGATTTTTGTTAGTGTCATATTCTATCTCTATCAGGTTTCAATTTTGCCTCTGTAAACAATTCGTAACTTTTGTGTAATGTGGACATTTAAATCACCTAGCTTGTTAAGGAAAAAAATCAAGCCATAACATGCATATTTAACAGTGCGGTATCATGTGGCAAGCAAGGTGACATTTGGAAAGGTGACATTAAGCTCTGCAGGATAGGGTACACAATCTAAGAGTAAAAAAGGAAGGAAGAACTGCTGAGAGATCAGGCTGTTCTGGGAGCTAAATCACTTTTCCACACACTCCAGTGACACTCTGCCTCTCCTCTAACCCTGCAAAACACTTCACATCAATTAGTTAAAGGATAAAGTATTTTAGAAAACTTCAGGAAAATGATTAGGTACTACTCCACTTAACTCTTATTATGCACAAGAAGAATTTTCCATGCAGTATAGGAGGTACCATTATCTTTATTTTATATATGTGCCCTATATTCTTATCCTTTGGGTTATTTCCAAGGGTCTTGGTATTATTACAGAAATTTAAACATTAAAAAAACATCATTTTACAAATAATTTCAGCAACGATTTTTATGATATTTTCACCACAATTTATTTTGCAAATTTAACTGAATCATGCATGCTTTTAATGGAGTCATTCTAAATTAGCATTTGTCAGGAGGTTTGGATTAGTAGTTTATGCTGGTGATTAGATATAAAGCCTTTCAGTGTTCTTTGTACTGGCTGGTGCAACCTGCTTCAACTCATTTTACTTTAAATGTCTAATCTTGAAAAAGTTTGGAAAGATTTTAATTGTAACATATATAAAAAGGATAATTTACTAGCACCTAATGACCTCAGAGATGCATTAGACAATTCATTAATAGTCTTTTTAGGGAACTTCTTTTTTTTAAGTGGTAGACAACTAGATATTCTTGTAAATGTCACACTACATGACTCATTCCTGATTTAATACATCCTAGAGTACTACCAGTTATCTCAGGGGAGTACAAATCCAAAATTTATCAGGAAAAAATTCATTCTCTTATTCATCCATATTTCACATTCTTCAAAATAGTTGTGCAAAAAGACTAGATGTCAGGGGCAATTAGGTGGGGCAGTGGATAGAGCACCAACCCTGAAGTCAGAGTTCATATCTGACCTCAGACACTTCCTAGCTGTGTGACCCTGGGAAAGTCACTTAACTCCAATTGCCTCAGCAAAAAAAGAAGAAAAAAAGAAAAAGAGCAGATGTCAGAATTAAATTTTTTTAATGTTTAGTTCTTTAGTTTCAACAAATTTGCTGCTAAAGACCATATTGAATTCAAAGAAAAGAGAAATGACAGTCACTAACAATTGTATTATGCTTTGTGATTTACACAGATTACGATTTGTAATTAATAAATGTTTCATTTATCTATTTATATACTTATATAACTATTTTATATACTTATATATGTGGGATCACATAAAAATTTCTCTAGCAAAAGGGGTTACAAATGGAAAACGTTTAAGAATCTCTCTTATAGATCATTAATATAGATCATATGTAGATTGAGGCAAAGGGAGATTCAATGACTTATATAAGGCTCCTCAATTTATAATGTTGAAGGTAGGATTAGAACTCAGATTTCTCCTAATTCAAGTTCTACCATTCTTTCTTTTACAATACATTGAATGAGTAAGAACATAATACTAGAGATATAAGGGACATCAGAGTCTGTACTAATTCAACTTCTTCATTTTATACCTGAGAAAGTTGAGGGCCAGAAGTGAAAAAATTACTGGAGAATAGCCAGTTATTTCATTTATATTAATTGTGAGCACATCTATTAAGTAATTTGAAGCCATATGAAGTCTATAGTATTTAACACAGAGAATGTAAAGCTAGAAAAAAAATTGATATAACTAAGTCCAATCCTCATTTGCAATGAGGTATTGATATCCAGAAAGGTAGAGTCACTTGCATTTTTGTTTTTAAGTCCTTTTGTGACTAGTCAGTTTAGATAAAACAGTCAAAGTGGTTGTACAAATGTAGACAATTTCAAGATACAATTTTTCAGTGTCCTTCAGCATTCACTGCATCAAGTATACTAACCAGCATCACCATCAAACATTTGCTAAGTGCCTAATTATGCAGTTTGGTGTGCTAGCTGATAGACAACAGGGATTTGAGAGATCCTGCCCTTCAGGTGCCATTAAACTAATGGATGTTACATTAAATATAATAATGAAAATGATGGTGTCACTGTTTTTTCTAGATTCACTTTAATATGTTGAAAAACTTTAATATGCTGAAAAAATGTTTTCCCCCAGGAGTAGTATTTATCACTAATGATCATCTCTTTTTATATTCATTTTTTTAAAATAAAGGAGAGTCTCTTTATACTTGGCCTAGAAGTTTTCATACATGATTTCATCCTTCTTTTGTGTTTTTGAAAATGGAAAGAAAAGTCAAGTTATAACCTCGTTACACTGATGCTGTCACACTGAAGCCTGTGTTATTTTTTCCAAGCATTCCTTTGTGGTTCTCAGTATGTCAAGGATGACTAGTCACTGCTATAAAATGCTATGACCTAGATATGAAAATCTGTACATGTTGCAAAGAATTTATCAATCTAGCTTAACTATTTTAGCATATCCTGCCAATGAATCTTTTAAAATAAAAATGAAATAAAGAAAAAAAAGGCATCAAGATGGTTTAATAAATGACAATTTCAATCAAAAAGAATTTCAGTATATTACCTTTCAAGGATTTTGCTAGAAACTGGCAATATAAATACAAAATATAAATACTCTAGAAAATTACATTCTTCTGGGGTAATATGAAATTATTAAGAAAATAAAGTACAGGATACATATGAAATAAATTCAAAGAAATCAAAGTAATTAGGAGGAGGCTCTAACAAGCAGGGAAATCAAGAAGGTCTCTTAAAGGAGGTTATAGCTCAAGTTATCAAAAGGCCAACATGAAGACAGAAAGTAATACAAGCTTGGAAAGCAACTTCTGTATGTAGAAGATGAAAGCAAGTGTGAGAATAGTTAGTATATAAATTTGGCTAAAGAATAAAGAGCATAAAGGAGAGAAATAGGTAATCAATCTTACAAGATAAGCTCTACTCAAATCATGAGGGAAGGCTATAAATGAATTTTCACTTAATTTTACAAGGGATAGGGAGCCTCTGAAGAATGTTAAGTGAAGAATGGCACAGTCTGATCTGTTGTTTAATTTGGCATTTGTGAAGAGGCTAGATTGGAAAGGGAGATTAAGAGACTATTATATAATCTTTCTGAAAAATGATGAGAGGCCTGAATCAGAGGTATAATTATGTGTATAGAGAGTAGTACACACATGAGAGAGGTGCTGAGAAGGGAGAAAGGCAAATAACTACTTGTACATGGTAGTGTGAGAGATTACATATGATAGTATCTAAGTTGACTTCATGACTATAAACCTGAATAACTAATGGACATATCTTGTTAGGGATGGTTTTCCTTCTCTGAGAATTGCCATGTCAGCTGGTAGGGTGGGCCAGGAGGTAAAAAGTGGCTTGGCCTCTGAGAGAGAAGGTTGTGTCTTGCAGGTGTTAAAGGAACCGCTAATAGGTTCCTTGAGATAGCAAGGGTGTGCCCTCTTGCTCTATCTCCACCTAGGACGCAGCACTAACTCCAGGTGTCTCCCTTCTGCAGATCCACCTATGCAGTGGGCTAGGCACGGGGTAATCCCAAAGGAGAGTAAATATAAATAACCACCTTTGAGTCCATAGAGGGAGATGCAGAGAGAAACACGCAGGTACATACACTTGTTCTTACACTCTCTTGCTTCCTGCTAACCCTTGCTAAGATTACTAATAAAGAAAGACTGTTTTGTACCTTAAGATCTGCTCATCTTCTTCTGTATCTGGGGGTTTTCCCGAAGACTGGTATATATGGCCCTGGCAGTCTAGAATAGTGTATACAGATGGTCTGGTACAAATGGTGCTCAACAAGGGGCGGGATTGGCCAGGGACCTCATGAATTCAGCTGGTCTGATCATGGGAAGGGAGACAAGACATCAAGACTGATAGTAGGTCTAGGATGGAAGATGGTACAGGTTTTTGTTAGGGTCCAGGATCAAGAGGAACTGGGGAAAGAAGTTTATAGAATAGTAAAGCAAGGGGAAAATAAATGTGACCTCATACGAAGAGGCAGTGGGAGAGAAGTAGGAAGTGGATAGATTTACAGACAGAATTAGGAAGTATGCTACAGAAAGCAGCGAATGAACGAAACCAGAAAGCAAGGATTTTGGCAAGGATTTGGCTAGGCTCTTATACCTTGTTTGAAGGCCCCCAGGGAAGAACTTGGGCCCCATTAGAGTGGAAGAAATTTAAGGAACTGAAGGAGGCAATTAACACTTATGGGGTTGATTTTCCATATGTTAAGGAGCTGTTGGCTCTCCTACCCTCAACAGTATACTAACTCTGAAAGACTATTGCTAAAGTCTGCTGGGAGTCTCTGAAATGGATGACTGTGTTTGCAGACTTGGCAAAAAACTTTGTTTAAGAGCCATGCAGAGCCACACCCCTCAAGATGATTTCCATAAAATAGTAGTAGTATGAAGAAATGAGACCAAATGAAATATGATGCAGCAGTATATGCAGTTGTATTCCAATGTGCCCAATGATCTTTTAGCAAAATTCAGGCTTCTGGAAAGCAGAGGCCCTCAATGACTAAAATTAAACAGGGCCCAAATGAACCTTTCCCTGATTTTGTGGCTTGCCTGCTGGTGGATGTTGCGAGGTTAGTAGGTAAAGGAGAAGCAGCTGGTCTTATCAGGAAATTAGGGAAAATGCTAATACCCGTAGCCAGAAAGCCATGCTCTCCTTAGATGCGGACCCGAGCCTTGAAGAGATGATAAAAAGATGTAAGAATGTTGGCACCAGTAACTTCCTTTCTTTTTTTTTTCTTTTTTAAAATTTTCTTTTTATTGCATTTATTTACTTTTTAAAATAGCTTTTTAAAAAAGGTATATGCATGGGTAATTTTACAGCATTGACAATTGCCAAACCTCTTGTTCCAATTTTTCCCCTCCTTCCCCCCACCCCCTCCCATAGATGGCAGGTTGACCAATATATGTTAAGTATTTTAAAGTATAAATTAAATACAAAATAAATATACATGTCCAAACAGTTATTTTGCTGTACAAAAAGAATAGGACTCTGTAATAGTGTACAAAAGTTCACAATTCCTATGAAGGAAATAAAAAATGCAAGCGGACAAAAATATAGGGATTGGGATTTCTATGTAATGGTTCTTAGTCGTTGCCCAAAGTTCTTTAGCTGGGTGTAGCTGGTTCAGTTCATTACTGCTCCATTGGAACTGATTTGGGCACCAGTAACTTTCAAATGGATGCCCTTGCAGCTGCCCTTTCTTTCTTTCATTATTATAGCTTTTTATTTACAATATATATGTATCAATGATTTTTCAGCATTGATCTTTGCAAAACCTTCTGTTCCAACTTTTTCTCTCCTTCCCCCCCATTGCCTTTCCTAGATGGCAGGTAGAACAATACATGTTAAATATGTTAAAGTATATGTTAAACACAATATATGTATACATATCCATACAGTTATTTTGCTGCACAAGAAAAATTGGACTAAGACATAAGGTAAAAATAACCTGAGAAGGAAAACAAAAATGCAAGCAGACAAAAGCAGAAGGAATAGAAATGTTATGTTGTGGTCCACACTCATTTCCCATAGTTCTTTAGCTGGGTGTAGCTGGCTCTCTTCATTACTGAACAATTGGAACTGATTTGGTGCATCTCAGTGTTGAAGAGAGCCATGTCCATCAGAATTGATCATCATATAGTATTGTTGTTGAAGTGTATAATGATCTCCTGGTTCTGTTCATTTCACTCAGCATCAGTAAGATTCTCCAGCCTTTCTGAAAGCATCCTGTTGGTCATTTCTTAGAGAACAATAATATTCCATAACATTCATATAACACAACTTATTCAGTCATTCTCCAATTGATGGGCATCCATTCAATTTCCAGTTTCTAGACACCACAAAAAGGGCTGCCACAGACATTTTTGCACATACAGGCCCCTTTCCCTCCTTTAAAATCTCTTTGGAATATAAGCCCAGTAGTAACACAGTTGGATCAAAGGGTATACACAGTTTGATAACTTTTTGAGCATAGTTCCAAATTGCTCTCAAGAATGGTTGGATGCTTTCACAATTCCACCAACAATGTATCAGTGTCCCAGTTTTCCCACATCCCCTCCAACATTCATCTTAACTATTCCTATCATCCTAGCCAATCTGACAGGTGTGTAGTGGTATCTCATAGTTGTATTAATTTGCATTTCTCTGATCAATAATGATTTGGAACATCTTTTCATATTGCTAGAAATAGTTTCCATTTCTTCATCTGAAAATTGTCTGTTCATATGCTTTGACCATTTATCAATTACAGAATGGCTTAATTTCTTATAAATTAGAATCAATTCTCTAGATATTTTTAAAAGGCTTTTATCAGGACCTTTAATTGTAAAAATGTTTTCCCAGTTTATTGCTTCCCTTCTAATCTTGTCTGCATTAGTTTTGTTTGTACAAAAACTTTTTAACTTGATATAATCAAACTTTTCTATTTTGTGATCAATAATGATCTCTAGTTCTTTGGTCACAAATTCCTTTCTCCTCTACAGGTCTGAGTGGTAAACTATTCTATGTTCTTCTAATTTATTTATAATCTCATTTTTTATGCCTAGATCATGAACCCATTTTGACCTTATCTTGGTGTATGGTGTTCAGTGTGGGTCAATGCCTAGTTTCTGCCATACTAATTTCCAATTTTTCTAGCAGTTTTTGTCAAACAGTGAATCTTATCCCAAAAGCTGAGGTCTTTGGGTTTATCAAACACTAGATTATTAAAGTTATTGACTATTTTGTCGTGAACCTAACCTATTTCACTGATCAACTGGTCTATTTCTTAGGCAATACTAAATAGTTTTGGTGACCACTGCTTTATAATATACTTTTAAATCTGGTACAGCTAGGCCACCTTCATTTGATTTTTTTTTTCATTAGTTCCCTTAAAAATCTTGACCTTTTGTTCTTCCATATGAATTTTGTTCTTATTTTTTCTATGTCATTAAAATAGTTTTTTGGGAGTCTGATATAGAACTAAATAAATAGATTAGTTTAGGTAGTATTATCATCTTTATTATATTCGCTTGACCTATCCAATTGGTTAGATCTGACTTCATTTTTATGGAAAGTGTTTTGTAATTTTGCTCATATAGTTCCTGACTTTACCTTGGCAGATAGATTCCCAAATATTTTATACTATCAACAGTTATTTGGAATGGAATTTCTCTTTGTATCTTTTGCTGCTGGATTTTGTTGGTGATGTATAAAAATGCTGAGGATTTATTTTGTATCTTGTCACTTTGCTAAAGTTGTGGATTATTTCTAATAGCTTTTTAGTAGAATCTCTGGGGTTCTCTAAGTATACCATCATATCATCTGCAAAGAGTGATAATTTAGTTTTCTTATTACCTACTCTAATTCCTTTCATCTCTTTCTCAACTCTTATTGCCAATGGTAGTGTTTCTAAACAATATTGAATAGTAATGGTGATAGTGGGCAACCTTGTTTCACTCCTGTTCTTATTGGGAATGGTTCCAGTTTATCCCCATTGCATATGATGCCTACTGACAGTTTTAAATAGATGTGGCTGCTATTTCTAAAGGAGTCATAGAGAGAATGAAGCTTAGTGAAGCCACTATATGTTATCAATGTGGGAAGACTGGTCACTTCAGAGCCCAGTGCCATCAGGCAGGTAGGAGAACTCACCCACAAGGGATATGCCATAATTGCAATAAACCAGGACATTATGCAAAGGAGAGGCACAAAAATAATTTGAAAAATGGGCTAAGGGGCTCCTTGAGGGCCCCACAACAATCTTATCAGGTGGAGGAAAGGCATTCTTCAGCGACTCAATCAGGACTACAGCAGGAGTATGTCTGGCTTCTGTCAGGTGATTTGGGTTTCCCCTTTGTATTTTTTTTTCTGTAAAGAACCAGATAGTATCTATTTTGGACTCTGTGGGCCAAAAGGCAAAACTGAGGATAATATATGTAGGTACTTATATAATATAATAAAAACCAAATTTCCACTATTGATGAAATCAAAGTATAATGATAATAATTGAATATTTTTATACAGTTTTACTAATGAGAAGACAATGAGTGGGAAGGGGAAAATTTGTTTAATTGGTATTCAAAGTTAGTGTTTCCTATCATCAAAATTGATTACAAATGTTTGTTTATTAAAGATGATATTTAATAAAATTGTTGATATTTCATCTTTGAAATTGTCTTTTCACACAAATAGCTGGTGCCAAATACTGATTTCAACTTAAAAGCATGTGCTTTTAGTTGATTTCAAAGATTATTTTAAATATATTTATTTTCTCTTTTTGTAAGCAGCTACAATTAAGTATGATTTATGATTTCATTAATTCACCATTGATAAATACCTTTCCTTGTTTGACTAAGAAATGGCTTGATTTAAATCTTGCTTTGTTTGCAGAATTATTTTTTAAACTTTTTATCTAGAAATTCTAATATAATAATAAATTTTATTTTAACTCATAATTTTTCTAGCCATTTTTTATGTGACTTAAGAATATCACAATGTCTTGTAACAGCTCTTCTATGTGTGTTGTTTGCAGCTGTAGTGTAATTGCATAACAAATGCAATGTTTTCCCATCTAAGTTGATTACAAAGTAATATACCTTTACTGTACCTTTAAAACTATGACATTCAAACTCCATTTTTCTTTTTTTTTTTTTTTTTGACAAATGAAAATGGACTGGTAATTTTAAAAAAAAAGTTGCACTATAATGGTAGAGGTGCCACTTGAAATGTTGAATTATAACTTTGTCAGTGTGATTTGTATTGTACTGAGCAACAGCATTAAGTAATGAAAGAATCTCATATGATCTCTGTTGCAACTACTAAACTTTCTATTATAGCATAAAATCAGTCATAGATAATATGTAAATGAAGGGATATTGTTGTCTTTCTATAACTTAATTTATACATGTAATACTATCTTTTGATTTTTGCAATCATTTAAATACATAAAAGAAAACAATAACAAACTTCTTAGATCACAGATTACACAGAGAGTAAACTGAATTTGGTTTTAGTTTTATAATCACTATTATATCACAATTAAGAAACATTTTATGTTCTTATTGGCCATAAAATTTTACTTTAGTGACACACTTCTAGATATTTATTTTTGTATCTACTATATCTTAATTTATACATATTAGATTGTAAAATCCATGAGGATAGAGTATCTATCCAAACTTTTTAACTCCTCTACCACCTTTATTATCTGTGACTTCCCCTTATGTGTATGTTGCCTTAATTTGGTAATGTGCGTGACTATTCTTACTGCTTTGTGATTTGAACTATCAAATAAAGTAAATACTTATGAAAGCCTTAATTATTTAACTGGTTGTAATTAAACTAAGTAAAGATTGTTATACTTCTGACATACTAATATAACATGATATTTTTTCATATTCTATCAGTATCTAATTTTAGCTCCTATGATTATTCTTCCAAGTTATAAAATGATAAAATATAAATTCTTTCAGTTGGAACTACCCATAAAAGTCAACTAGTTCTTGCTCCAACAATTCCAATAAGTAATCATCTAGCTTCTATTTAAATGCCTTTTGTAACTGAATTAGTTATTGAATATTTATTAAGCTCTTACAATGAATACATTCTTCTAAACTTCAGGAATACAAAAAGAGCAAGATATATTCCCTGACTTCAAAGATCTCATGATCTAATGGAGGACATAAAAATCAAACAAATGTAGCATGTGCAAACATGCTAGATAGAAAATAAATATGAAATAATTAACAAAGGGAAAATACAAGAATTAAGAAAGGTTGGAAAAATCTTGTAGAAGATGACATATTAATTGGGACTTCAAGGAAGTAAGAAAGGTAAATATACAGAGTGGTATAAGACAGTCAGAGAAGATACCAGGAATTGAGAAATAATTTATGAAATAATAAAGAAGATAGTGCCTTAGGTTACAGGTAGGTGTCAGAGGGCAAAGTATAAGGAGATTAGAGAGGTTGAAGGAAATTCAGTTATGAAGGATTTTGGATGTCATATTGAGGCTTTTGTATTTAATTTTGGAAGTGATAGGGAAACACTGGAGTTTATTGAGTAGTTTATTCACAAGATCTGAACTTTAGGGAAATCACTTTGGTGACTGAATGGAGGATAGAATGAGTGGGGAGAATATAGAAACAGGCAAATCTATCAGCAGGCTATTGCAATAGTACAGATGTGAAGTGATGAGGGAATTCACTGAGGGGAATGAGAGGAAGTAGTGTCAGAGGAAAGAAGGAGGCATGTTAAAGAAATACTACAAAGGTGAAATTGGCATACCTTGGCAACATATTGTACACGGGATATGAGAGACAGTGAGGAATGGAGGATAACATCTAAATTGTGAAATTGAGAAATTGGGAGGATAGTGTTGCCCTCTATGACAATAGAGAGCTCATTGCCACATAAAGCAGCACATTTGATTTTGACACCTCATTTTCAGGAAATTTTTCCTTAAATTTGTGTCCCTATAACTTCCATTCAGTGCTCATGATACTTCTCTTCAGCAGCCAAGAAAAGCAAGTTTAATTCCTCTAGCTCCTGATAAGCCTTCAAATATTTGAAGGCAGCTGTCATGTCTCCTCTGAGTCTTTTCTTCAGGCTAAAATCAAGCCCCTAGTTGCCTTCTTTTGTATATGCTCCATCTTGTCAATGTCTTTCCTAAAATAGAGCATTCAAAGCTGTGTGCAATATAGTCTGACCAGGAAAGAATATTAAAAGACTATTGCTTCCCTCACTTAGTATATTATACTTCTATTAACTTAGCCCAAGGTCATGTTAACTTATTTGGCTATAATACAAAACTATTAATCCATATTGAATTAACTGTATCTCTTAGGATTTAGTTATTTTTCCCCAATAATTCATAATAATTAATAATATTTAATTATAGACAACAATCTATATAGTTTTCTAACTGACATTTTGATCGATAATTTTATAACTTTTATTAATATCCTTAGGTATATTGAGTTGACTCATCTTCATACAATGAAATTCTTTGTAATTTCTTCACATGAACCTATATATATATCTAAAGCTTAGTTTTCTACAATTAATTTAAAAACAACTAAGTTATTTTAAAAGAATTAATTTTACTTATATTTCATCTTACTAGAGTAGGCCTTTTGTCCATGTTAAGATATTTTTCATTGCTGATTCTTTTATCCAGTGATTATTAGCCATGCATCACAGGTTCATGTTATCTATAAGCTTGATAAATATACCTTCTGTGTCTTTATACAAGTTATTTTTTAAAAAATAAAATGAAATGGATATGAGGGAATAACATGATATACCATTAGAATCTTCCCTCCAGAATAGAATTAGTATGCCATTGCTCTATTTATGACTATTGTGTCCAAGACACAATAGTTTTGATTGTTAGTTGATATGATTTCTGGACCTATGGTCTTCTATTGCCACAAATTGATCTATGAGTATTAGAATCCAGTTCATATCTTTTTACCTTGCCCATAGAATAACATAAGACAACTCATGAAACCAAATCATATAACGTCTGTCTCTTAAGTTCATGACTCTAATTTTTCTAGAAACTAATCAAAAGAGGAAAAGAGATTAGTCTTGTATAATTTGTTCTGTCTCCTTAATTTTACTGGTCAGGAAATTCCTATTGTGAAAACTCACTCTACAATTCAGCATTGCAGAATAGCACTTGTTCTACAATTTGTAATCTTAAAATTTGCCTGGATTACTAATGGAAATATTAAAAGTTTCTGGAACAATGACAGTTCAGAGTTACAAATCCGGTATGTGTCAGAGGAAGATTTGAACCTGTAGAGGGCTGAAACACTGAAAAAGTGTGCTTGAATCAGATAGCAGAGCTCTTAAGGTTAATTACCTATTAGATCTGAGATAATGGCTCTAAATACATATATTTAGATGAGATGATGATGTGATGGCTTTCCTTACCATTGGTGCTTGCTGAATGTTTGGTGATGAGGTAATCGTAGGCAAGGATTGGAGGGCTGAGGGAGAAAAGTCAGAGTCATTTGGCTAAAGGATGAGGAGGAGAGAGGATAGAGATTCTGGACTCCAGAATCCAGGATGCATCTTTGGAAGCCACTTGGCAGCTTGCCTGCCTCCTTCACTTCTCCCTCTAAAGACCAAGAACTTTGATCCAGACTCTGACTGATCCTGAGGCCCTCCAAGGAACTAGCCCAAACACTGAATTAGCTGCTTACCTACTTTGTCATGTTGCCTATAAATGTGATTTCTCCTAACTGGTGTCAATTTACTATCATTGCTTCCTTAGCACTCACATATCATCCTTCCAATAATGTTGCTCATATTTTTTTTTTGCAGAAAACATGATCAGAATGCTATCTTAGAATCTTAAATGTCCATCAAAAAAGAGACTAAACATAAAAAGGGAATAAGATATCCCATCATTTATAAGACATGAAAAGAACTGGAGTTCCTGTGTTATCTGTTTCAGAATGTGGATGAATATAAAGAGTATCTTTAGTTACTTCATAGGTAGGACTGTATGGTTAGCATAGAATATCAATAATAGTTTTATATTTGAATCACTTGTATAGATGAGAAAATAGACGTACAATAAATTAATCCCTTAATGCATTCACAGTTGTGTTGCCTACAGCACAAATCTTCATTACTTATACATGTTCTGTTTCAATAGCTCCTCTAATCTTTGTTCTTTTTAGTGCCATTTCTTATTACCTTTGTAAATAAAACTGGGACAAGGACATTACAATACAAGTACTATGGCTCTTTTGCCTTGATGATGAGATTTTGTTACAAAAATCTTTTCATATAGTTTCCAATTTTCTTTCTTAAATCCTTGTCTTTATTCTTCCTTGATTTTAAAACACCCTTGGGATGAATTTATTTAGTTGGACCTCTCAACAAGCTTTATTTAAAATGATTTTACCTTGCTTGCTTCTCTCTGTTTCATTAGGTGATATTACTTGTAATTTATATTACATTTATCTGAAGGATCTTGTAAATGGATTTATATTCTAAATGGGTATTGCCTTTGGTTGCCATTTCTCTTCAGCTGACAACTAAATCAAGTATTCACTGATTTTTTTAGCCTCTTTTTAATTTTATTTTAACAATTGATTTGTAGTATAAAATGTTTCTATAATATTGTTGTACTCTATGTCCAAATCCCTCTGTTACTTATTTTGTTTTGAAATTTGTTTTTATTAAAAAACAGAATGATAAAAAAAAAAGGAAAACAAAACAAACGATTAGAACATTGTCATGTGCCCAGAAAACACCAGGAAAAATTCAAAATATATAGCAATAAATTACCAGTTCAAGAAAGGATATTTATGTACTAGTAGAAAAATTATATTAATGAGTATCTGTCTTTATATCCTCATAAATTGTTCTTAGTTCTCTTTTGGGTACTTTTCTTTACTTTATTCTTTTTTTCTCTTTCATGTTTCTCATTTCCCATAAGCAAGCTATAGTTAACCAATGTATATAGATAGATAGATAGAAAAAAAATATATATATATATATATACATACACACACACACACACACACACACACACCTACCTTTCTCTTTCCTTTAATTCTGCTCTTTAACTTTCCTTGCTATTATTTAACTTCCCCTCACTATTACTTAACTCCCCTTACTCATGAATTATTCCCTTGTCTTTTTCTCCCACTCTTTGCTTCCTCCTGCACCTATCCTTCCTCCCTTATTTCTAGAGAGTGCTATCATAGTATATATGTAATGTTGCTTATTTAATCTGTCCTTCATGTGAGTAGTTTTTTCAAAATTACGAGCCCTTCTCTCTCCTCTAATGGCTCTGTGTCTATTTTCCTCTGCACCTCATTTGTATAACATAATTACTATTTCTATGTTAACTCTGTTCCAATCTTTCTTTTTACTTACCCAGTTGCTGATTCGATCTTAAACATATGCTAAAAAAATTTTTTCCATGTTAAGTTCCTTGAAATTAATCTTTGATATTGGCTCTTATATATTAAATTTTCTATTGAGTTCAGGTTTGATTGAAAGAAAGATCTTGAAGATCTGCAAGTTTATTGAATGCCCTTTTTTCATTCAGTATTATGGATAATTTTGTGGAATATGATATTTTTGGCCATAGACTTAGTTCTTTTGATTGTCAGTAGATATAATTTCTGGACCTGTGGTCTTTTATTATGGCTATGGTTAAGTCCTGTACAACTCTAATTGTAGCTCCAACATATTTGAATTTTTTTTTCTTGTTTCTCTTTGATCTAGAAACTTCAAAATTTGGCAATAAGATTATATATATCTTTGAGGTGGTGATTGATAGATTGTTTTTCTCTTTCTACATTTTCCTCAGGTTCTATCATTTCAGGACAATTTTCTTTGATTATTTCTTATATTGTTGTGTCAAGGTAGTCCAATTATTCTCACATTTTCTCTCCTTGCTTTGTTCTCCAAATACATTGTTTTTCTTATAAGATGTTTTACATTTTCTTCTATTATTTTATACTTTATATTTTGTTTTTTTTATTTCTTGGTCTCATAGTTTCACCAACTTTCCTTTGTTCAATTCTAATTTTCAAACAGTTATTTTTTGTCTTTAAGACTCTGAATCATGTATTGAGACATCTGCTATCCAGGGGAGGGGTGGAGGGAAGGAGGGGAAAATTTGGAACAGAAGATTTTGCAAGGATCCACATTGAAAAATTACCCATATATGTTTTGTAAATAAAAAGCTTTAATAAAATTTGAAATAAAATAAAACTCTCTATTTCCTTTTCCAGATGATTAATTTTTTTCATAATCTTGTTTTTCTTCAATTTTAAAAATTTTTTCTTTAGTTTTTCCTCAATGTGTCTCATTTGATTTATAAATTTGTTTTTAAGTTCTTCTATAAATTCTCTCTGTTCAAGGAGCCATTTCACCTTACTCTTTGGAGTAGAAGAACTGTTTTTTACTTCAGTGTCTCTGTTTGAAAATGAACCTCAGTTTTCCCTATTCCCATAGTAAGTTTCTATAATTTGGTTCTTCTTTGTCAGTTCATTTTTTTAAATGAAAAGTATTAAGTGTAAGCATCTCTAATAATTGGGTGGGGTTGTGGTGCTTTTAGCTTTACTTCAGCTCTCCCCTCTGATATGGAACTCAAACATAAGAGCTCTATCTTCCTGCAAGTGTTGGCAGCCAGTCACATCCCTGCCCCACTACCTCTGTACTCACTAGATGCTAGTTCCCTTTCACCCAGGGCCATGGGTTTGCATAACAACTGGACCTAAAATTCTTGATCAGTTGAGGTTCCCTCAGTCTTCCTGACTTAGACTCCTGACTCTTCACTGTATTCGGGAAAAGAAAGTTTGTGTAGTTCCTGCAGATGCTCCATCCAAACCCAGCACACTCCAGCAGTCCTCAGTTGCTGTTTCTACAGAGTTTGCTCAGAGATGTTTGTACTTCACAAGGATTAATTCACAAGGGTCTTTCTTCAGATCTTGGGTTTTACCAGTAGGACCACTGTTCTACCCTGTCTTCATGAATTTTCATAATCTATGTTCACCTTGAGGTGCAGATTTGTTTTGTTTGTGTGGGAAATCTGGAGAGCTTAAAATTTACTGAGCCATCTTCCCAGAATCCTCCCATTTATTTTTAAATACAAATAACTTATTTGAATAGTGTCTGGATTATTTCTATTGCAAGACATATTTTTATCAATTTTTTCTTCTAATTTTGAACTAATTTTAATCTTTGCTCTAACAAGTCAGCAGACTGATTATACACAGACAGCTGATTCACAAATTATTCCATCAGTAATGAATCATTTCCTCTCCATTAAATTATAATCAATTTAATATTTTTTCCTGCCAGTATTGTTTGATGGCTAGATGATTCTGAAAAATAGAACACTGCATTTTCCAATTAATTCAAATGAGAATTTCCCATAGTAGATGATAGAGATACAAGATGAGAAAGAACATACAACAAATAAGGAAATTTGTAGAATTAAAGGTGGGGGATGTCCCTCGGGCAAATGAATGATTGAAATGAATAGGTGGACAGGTCATGTTATAGTGAGAGATAAGAGGTGTGGACAGCTTGAGTACTTCATGTCCATTGTAACAGTGTTGGAGTAAAGCATAAAGGAAATTCAATAGGAATAAAATAGAGAAGAAATGAAAAAATTGGCTGGATCTTCTATGATGAATTTATGGGAAGACATACTTATCGAATAGGATGTGTAAGGCATAATAAATATGTTGTGTTTTCCACCACTAGTGGTAACATTTGTATTAATAAGAATTTAAATTGATCAGGCTTTCATTTTTTTCCATATATTTCCTGATATTCAATAGTGATATTGATGAAGCACCCAGATAGTGGAAGTGGGGGGGGGAAACTCACAAAAGACATTATCATGGTCACAAGGGTCCTTTATTGTCATAAAAAAGCTCATGGGATAATCAGATGATTAAGTAGTGAACTGGGAGAGAAGGGGGGGGGGTTATTTGAAAGTCAGCAGTGAAGAGAAAAGATGTGGTTTAGAGAGTTAGGGACGAGTTAGGGAGGGTCCGAATCAAGTACAAACTCATATGTATATTATGACTATGTCAGCAACTGCATGATAGGGAAGGAAGAAACAGTATGATAATACAGGATTATGAGATGGCTTTATTCACAAAGCTTATTTGTAGGGTGAGAATGTATCTAGTGTATCTGCTCAAGGAAGAGGGGTCCTTTATCTGATTTTGTAAGCTGAGTATGCCTCAGTCATGTTGACAAGAGGGTGCCAGGAATTTGACCTCCTTTTGTAGGTATGATGGGAACCGGATGGACTAGGTTAACCTGGTTAAAGTTTACATCATTCCTGAAATGAATGTACAACATCAAAATTATTGGAAAAATTTACTTGAGAAATTATATTTTCTATATTTTTCCTAGAATGATTTGGGATATACTATTGTATGGATATTTTAAAAATAGAAGTGAAGTACTTGGTTAATAATACACACACATATGAGAAAAAATTCATTTGGATCCCTATGCTATTATCAGTATTACTTTGGTATTTCATATAAATCATATAAGAATAGTTAGGTTTTTATACTGGGCCTCAAATTTTAGTGTAATATTCACTATTGTTTATGAAGTTATGAAATTCACTTGTACAATCAGAAAAATATTGACAAATATATCACTATCCTATTTTACCCAATTCCATTTTCAAAACCAAGATTTGATCTTTTGGAAGCTCCTCTAACTTATTTTTTTTTGTATTTTTGTATTTTATATTCTTCCTCATTCAACAGGAACTGGTGATCATTTTATTATTATCTTATGACTACTTATTCAGTGAAGATGCCTCATATTTCACCAGACCTGTCACTCCCTTGTTGATAAATCATTTTTGCCCCTGAAGAGTAAGGTCTAACAGTCAATGAAATTCTATATTTCACCATATCTCTTTTGCATATTTAGGTATCAAATCATATAAAAACAAGGTTCTGGACTGAGGGGACATCATTAAAGGAGACCATGGACTCAGAACTCTGCTTAGTCTCTTTATTGTAGGTAAAACAATTTTAATATGTATCATCTAGGTAAGTATGCACATGTTGGTAAGAATATTATATATTTAGTGAGACAATAGGAAAACAATTCATTTGGCTGATGATCAGATAGATATGATATATTCTATATTATAGTGTAATGTTCTCTTGCTCAGTTTCCTGGGGGTCTCTGAGGATCTTGGGAGCATCCTTCATTTCAGTCCAGTAATCACCATGAGAGTAGCCAGGAGTTAAAAGTCCAAATCCCTTATTATCTCTTTCAAAGTTTTGTCTCTTTTCCTGGGGCCTGGTTAGCTTTCTTAATAAACTTCCAGAGTCTTGGTTTCAGTAGAGAAATGCAGGAGGAGAGCCTACCACCAGGAGTCTGACCAAATGAATCTCTCTCCTTGGTTCTGAGAGCTTAAGCTCCTGCCTCCAGTTCTCTTGTCTTCTCTGCTTCTCAATGAATCTAGCTGAGGCTCCTAGCTTATATGCTCTACACTGAGTATAAATCAATCATTATATCACTAGGAAATCATTATTTGTTGTAAGATTAAATCAATCATACTGAACTTAGAGAACTATTAAGTATCATGCTAAACTAGATAACCATTGTCTCATCAATTCCACTTAGTACCTTGTAAGAATCTTTATTTCAAATTCAGAGTTCTGGCCCATAACATTATAGTATGGTGTTTATTTTATAATGGATTTTATAATCAATGATGTTTCCAGCACAAGTATAGACTGGAATTTTATCAATAATTTACAAATGACATTGTAGCAATCTATTACTTTCTTTTTTTTAAAGATAAAAAAACAAGTTAAGCATTCTATCCCCATAAAGACCTAGAATAAGCAAAAAATATAAACATTTCTACAAATTTCCACTCCATTGTGAGTTTTAAATTCTTTAAAACTATGCTAATGAATTATACCATTCTGACAGGTTCCAACATACTAGACTACATGAGCATAAACCCAGGAACTGTTTGAGTTTCTTTCCCAAAGACTAGTTTAATGAAGTAGAAAGGAGTGTGTTTGTGTTTCTGGCAGAATTAGATCAAATGACTCTTGACATTCTCTTTATAAACAAAGAGAATATAGAAATAAGTTGCAGCTGAATGAGAGTTCTCAAGCTTGTGTTGGAGAAACAAGTGAGTAATATTTTTACTATTGCTTTTGCTATTGCTATTGGTGTTCTTTTTATATGCTCAAAGACAACAAGAAATATCATTTCATCATTGTGTACTCTAATGCTCACAATATAGATGTTCAAATACAATTGCAGGTTATGTATCAAAATGTGTTATGTGCAATAAAGAGATAGATAAATTCTACTAAGAATTCTGCAGGCACCTACAACAAAGCAAGCAACACCAAAGCAAGAAATGTATTGAAAAATATAGATGAAGAAAATAATTAGAGTTCAATGATATGTAGGCAATACAAAAATCTCATATTGATATATCTTTAATATATTTTATTTAAAAAACATTTTGCTAAATGTTCTTTTTAACCATAATTTTTTCCAGTATCTTCTCCATGCTCCTCCCAAAAATAATTTTCTTTTAAAGAATTAGAAAGAGGAAAGGAGTAAAAAGGAGAAAAATTAACAATACAGTAAATATATCAGATAAATATTAAATAGATGCAATGAACTACATCTATGGACCTCTGTAAAGGAGTTAAGTAACAGTATCTTTTTTTTTTTTAATGGCCTTTTATTTACAGGATATATACATGGGTAACTTTACAGCATTAACAATTGCCAAACCTCTTGTTCCAATTTTTCACCTCTTACCCTCCCCCCACCCCCTCCCCTGAATGGCAGGATGACCAGTAGATGAAGTAACAGTATTTTATCATGACTCATCTTTGGGACATCAATAGTACTTTGTAAAGAAAACAAAGAGCAATTGTAGTAAATGAGAAAAAAATAAATTTATTATATCTTTACAAAGAAGTAAAGTGTTACTGAAATGTCAATCATAATTGACTCATTTTTCAGTAAGAGTCACACTGTTTAACATTTAAATAATATCAAAATTAGTACAAAGCTGGAAGGAAGAAGAGAAATAAAATAAATATCTACCATTCAATTTAAACACTCAATATTCACCAATTTAATAAGTTATTAATGATGGAAAATAAGAAGGAACATAGACCAAGACTTCAATAGTTTCATATAGAAGACTAATAGATAAACATTAATTATCAAAATAATGAGAGAAAAAAGAGCCTAAAAAGTGTCTCAGTCAAAAAAAAAAGGAATGTCTTGCCAAGCTAGAGGATATATTAGTCAAAGATACCATCAATTTTAGAATAAAACTTATTGGTGAAATTTTACAGAGAAGAATGATGAAAAATTAGGGGTAGCATTTTACAAAACAGAATATCATAGTGGAAGGCAAAACCAGTTTTTAAAAAAGACTTGATAAGAGACTCTAATAAACCAAATGATCATAGAGTAGTAGATTTTTTGTTTGTTTTTTGTTTGTTTTATTGGAGTTTTTTTGGATATAGATGGAAGTAGGAAAACAAAAGATTAATGGAAAAGATTCAGAAACTTTCAGAATACTTTTTATTTTCAAAATCAAGGACAGTAAAACCACTATATTTGAACTTAAGACATCTCCGACCCAAAAAGGTAAAATTGTTTTTTGGGAGAATATTCATGAGAAAATCAAATCAGAATATACCTTATACAAAAGTAGCAAATATGTGTTGGAGGTAAAAACAAATTCAAGGGCATTGAGGACTTGATTCATAGCACAACTGAAAGAGGAAAGATATCACAACCTTGGAAAAAAATCTCAGATATTATTAATACTGTGAAAAGATGACAGAAAGCTCATCAGTTACAATTAACCTAGATATCTACTTTCTCATTTATAAAATTTTATGTGACAATCATTTATTGATAGCTTCTTTGATGAGTGTAATGATAAAAAAAGGAGGGGCAGATTTTTTAAACCAATATTCTATAGCATATCTTTTCCTCACCATCACAAAAAAATCCCAATGTCCATTGTTTGTTTAATGTATGTATGTTTGTGTATGAGAGAGAGAATAAGGAAGGGAGAGAGAGAAGGATATATATATATAGATATATAGATATAGATATATAGATATAGATATAGATATATAGATATATACACATACACACACACACATATACACATACACAGACAAAGAGAGAAAGAGAACACATACAAAATGATACTTTCAAGTCTCTTTTCCAATAAGGTAGCTCCCATTCTTTGTTTATAATTCTTAAAGATGGCTCATAAAAATAACAACAAATGAATCCTTGTTCAACTCCTTGATCATAAATAATAGGTAAGAAATAAAACAATATGAATTAAAAGTTAACTAAAAATATGTCTTATCATAATGGAAAGGTAAAACAGAATTCAAGTTAAAGAAGGGTTTCTTTGGATAATAATATATTACAAAGTTCTTGTTTGCAGATGACATCGGATTGGTTCCAACAGATCACAGAATATTGCAAGACATCAAGGAAGATATCCATAACCATACAAAATAGGTAGGACCAACCATCTTCATGGGAAAAAACTCAAATAGTTGAAAAATGTCTGCTTTTCTTATTATGGCATGCAGGTAAGTGAACAACCTATAGAACTCACGTGTGTGTGTGTGTGTGTGTGTGTGTGTGTGTGTCTAGCAATATATATATATATATATATATATATATTGCTAGAGAGAGAGAGAGAGAGAGAGAGAGAGAGTCTGTGTACATACATATTAGCCAGGAAGCACAAAGCAATAATGAGTTGGCCCCAGAATTAAACAGGAATACAGTGAGTGAGATTGCCCTTGGGAAATTGCAAGGATTCTTTAATGACTTCAAACTTCTCTCAATAACCATTGCTAAGATATATATATATATATATATATATATATATATATATATATATATATATATATATATATATTCAAGTCTTTGAAGATTTTAAAATGAGTATCACAGAGAGGGCAATAGAGAAGCATATGGCAGTATGAGTAAAGTGTGCCATGTAATAAATACAGGACTTTGAAAAAGAACCAGAGTAGAACATATCACCAAAGGAAAATATGAATGAAAGAGGAGCTGGGCTGGACATATTCCAGGAATAGAAAGATAACAGGTGGACAACCTATCAGATCCACTGCTATTCTCACCATGTCAGAAAAAAGGCTGCCAACATGTTGGATCAACTCTGTGTGGTTAATTTTACGACATGAACAGAAGTCATACTGGATAAACAAATACAAATAAGTACAATCTGTATCACTAGGGGCAACATCTGTACTGATGAGGCAGCAAGTATATTTGAATGTGATTTAAGCAGACAAAGGGATTGATTCTGCAATTGAGATTTTTTCCTCAGGATATGATAGCATATCATCATGGTCTTCTTCCCCTACACAATGCCATTTAAAGTGTTCCTGTAAACATCTAGTAAATAATTTCATGACTTCCATGGACAGGTGGCTGGTTCTATGAAAGTTGAGACTTCAAAAGAATTAGTTTAGCACTTTACTATGGTTGCCTAGAACTCCTGTAGCCATTATAACCACCTGTTACTATAATTTATTTTAAAGAATTGGGTATAGTAACAATCAGGTAACACAAATATCCTGGAAATTCTAGGCAGCAACTATAAAGTCTATTTCTATCCCTGAAAATAAATTAGAAAAGACCTTAAGGCCATCTACTCTTGAAGCATAAATTCTAACTACCTTTAATATCATTTCATAAGAAGTGATGGAGCTTCTACTTAAATACTTCCAAAGATAGTTGAGTATTTAAATTTTTTTGAAATATATATTGTTTGTTGTTAGTAACTTTTTAGCTGTAAAGTGTAGAAGTAAATGTTAAGTAAATTGAATTCTTTTTTTTTTAAAGGGAAATTTTTAAATATTCCTTTTAAAAATGAATTGTCTTTCTCAATAGAATGTATACTCTTTATAATTAGGGACAGCAGCTTAATTTTTAATATTTGTTCCCAAGTAATTTATGATAGCATAGTATACCACATTAATACTTGTTATCTAATTTAGCAAATAAGTGTGATACCAGTTAGTCTCAGAAAGTATCCATATGATCAGTTAAAGTGTGGTTGTATATCAAAATAATTCAAACAGTTCTCTATGTTCCACCATATTTCATCACATAGATGGTTTACCTTTGCTTTATCTTGGGCAATATATACATGAATACACACACAAACATATATACATATGTACATAGGCATATTACATAATTATCTGAGGTTATTAGAGACAACCTTTCAGACAAGGTTACTAAGATACTGTTTACCGTCTTATATGATTTAGTAGAAATTTCAAGTACAGTAGCAGATGGGATAAGACAGGATATCATTTATATCACAGCCCAGGGATAGGCATACTGAATTTATATTCTTGTTTTCAAGAGAAATTTAAAGTATTAGATATTAGACTTCTCTGGAAGCATGATTTATATTTGCCTTCAATGAATGTCATATTCAAAAAGTTGAGTGATTTTATTCTGTAATTGAGAAAAAGTCATTCTGTGTCGGTATTAGGAAGAATGTGAGTCTATGAAGAAAACAAGTTTTAACAGATGGCATTGGTTTAAATTTAATTCATGATATCAAAAATATAGAATCTTCATGTCATCTTTAAAATTTTGTGAAAACAGGAAAAAAAAAAGGTCAATAGCCAATACAATATCAACTTCATTATTGTTGAATTATTCCTAAAGTAGAGAGGGACAAAATGGTTGATTTTCATTGTGGAAATCACATTTTTTTCTGAAATGATAAACTACTCACATGCACAAATCATTCTTCAACAAGTCATCCTACTTCATATTGGTAATATTATTAATTCACCAATATTGAATTTAAGCTCTTATTAAATAAGTTAACTTTTATTGAAATCACTTTTGATTTTGACTTAATATCAGAAACTATAATATTTATATTAAAATAACTGATAAAATGAAAATGATAGGCCTTGGAAATATAATACTGGCTCCCCAATACAGTTTTCATTGGAAAATGTACAAAACCAGAAGGTAGAGCTAACCTATACAAGAGAAACATCAATTTTTCTTTAGTTTACCATAACTTAACTAAATACTATATATGTCCTGTGCCATTTCCTCGAGGACTTCTCTCTGATGTAAAGGTCTTGTTAACATATATTTAATTGGCATTCTGAATATGCAATAATCAGTTTAATACCTCAATTATATATATATATATATATATATATATATATATATATATATACATACAAATTTGAGTATGTGATATGTATGAATCCAAGCAGATTCCAATTCATCTTTGAGTTGATGGAAGCTTATTAAAAGTCACTATAGCCAAAATATCTATTACTCTGAATCTAGCCTGGTGATAAGCTTCACTGTTTTAGCTCGACTGATCCTTGGACAAGAGACATATACTGTTACTGGGCTTGCATTTAGACCTTATCTAATTTGGTAGGATATACCAGGGCATATGTTCTGCTAATACAGCCGTGAAATAATATAATAGAAATAATAATTAAAGAATAAATTTTCCAGCATAAAAACAAACGGAACCTCTTCTCCCTCTATGTTTCTTCTAGGGTAATAAAGAAAAAATTCAAGATATTTATGTGATATTCCTATCATGATTTGAGATCCTAGAGCATATCTTTAAAAAATTTACTTCCTGCTTATACTTTGATTTTATAGTCACTGACACAAGATGAATCTTGGTGTCTTCTTTTGTTTAAGATGTGTGGTGAATGCGGAAATTTTTTAAAATGAAATATACTGTGAGTATGAAAAAAATGACAATTAAGGAAGCCAAGGAAAACCATTTCATATTGTCAATTTTTTTAAAGGAATATAATCAATTTAGAATAAGAAGGCATAAATTAAGTTCCCATTTAAAAAGAACAAAGTAAAAAGAGTTAGACTGCCACTCAAGTAAAAGCTATGTTTCTGTTCCATTCATTTTAGTTCACTAGAGGGAAAATGACATGGTTTCCCTTGAGATACCTAAAAGTGAATATGAGCATGGATAAGAAAACTCCAAAAAAAAAAAACCCACTGGAACGGACACTGCCCAGCCTCCCCAACTCCCCACAAACTGGATCATCCATTAATAACCACAATACATAATGAGGCAATTCAGGGAAAGTATGCACACCCAAAAATATTATTAGAATCTTTGGTATGATGGCCTTCAGACCATGACAGAATGAAAGAATGTATTATGGTCCCGAGAGACTATCTCTTAGATTCAAAACATTTTTATAGCAAGCTCTTATCTTTCTGGTAGAAATCCTAGGTCCATTGTCACATGAATCTGAGCATGTTATGAATTCTGAAAAGTATTATGAATTTGGGGGGAAGATAGGCTCTTAAACAGATACATTTAATAAATAGTTCCTTGCTTTTATTATCACAAGCAAGGGACTAATTAGTGGAACTGCATAGAAGAAATGCTTCTGGTGTGGAAGTTCTAGACTTAGAAATGTCCAGAGAAAGTGCAGGAGTTTCTCAGGAGAAAGGGGAGTTTCTTCAGTAGATATAAGCTGCCGTAAAAATATTATCACAATCTCCCTTTCAGCTCTCAGAAGCCTACTCCTATATTTACAGGTTTTTTTTTTTCAAACTTTGAATCACTACAAGGCAATTTAAGTGGTCAAGAAACATAGTTCATAAGTCAATACTATTTTTGTAATTTATTAAGAGTTAAAATTTCTCAAGTAGCTCTCTCAAATTCAAAGCATTCATTCCCTACCTCACCCCCCATATGGCCCCTCTTTATTAGAGCAATTGACTTGTGTTCCCATTTACACTTACTTTAAGAGAGAGAATCTTTTAGATGTCTCCTTCTTTGATCTCTGCCTTTCATGTTTGAGGCAAATGGTATTACTGAAACTTCTGCTGATGTTCTTAAATAACTTGTCTCCTGCTTTCCCTGAATGAATTGCTCAGTAGTATTAAGTAGGAAATGCTTTAAAACATCTTATATGACTTTGTTATATTGTTAGTGAATGTCAAATAAAATTAGCAAATTAAAAGCACAAATACAGGCCAAAATTCTGTATAATTGAAAAAATGAGCCCAATAAAAAAGAAATTTTCTTAGTTTTGTAACTATTTCCAAAATTAGTTTCCTTTCCTGCTGCTTTTTAGATTATGTTACAATACATATTTCATAAGTTAGTTCTTGGTAAGTACATGGAAATATTAAGAATTTCAGTGCCATTAACAAGAGTCAACTCAGTTTTCATTCTCAAAGTCTTAACTCTGAAGAAATTCCTTATTCATTCAAAGAAAGCTTCTGATTAAGTGAACCAGCCTTTTTCCTCTTCTCACCCCAGACTTTCTTATTTCTTCATATTTACAGCTTTAATGGACAATACATGAATTCAATCAAGTCATGATTTAAACAATTATTTTAAAGTTAATTACAACTTTGACTTTTACTATGAATAAAAGAACAATAATTTACTTCTGGCTGAATCCCTAAAGAAGAAACTTATATGCCATCCTTTCTGATAATTTTTATTTTCAAGAATATTTCTCTTTCCATTATGTCACCTTCTTCCTCTCCTTTTTTAGTGTTTTTCTGCCCTTGTCAAACAACTAAAATTTATGATAATAGTCTGAGTCATTCAGAAGTTGTTGATTTATAATGGCACTTTTAAAGTTCCATCCTTATTTTTGTCTGCTGGATGTAGTACTCTAAATCTACTATTTTCTGTCATTCTGTCATTAAAATCATGTATCAAATTTTAGTAGCGAACTTTATACATGTTGTATACTCTATGGATACAGGGTTAGCCTTGAAGTCAGGAACATATAGTTTCAAGTCTTACTTCTGATGTGCATGTTGAAAATTACATTAAAGCAGGGGCTTTAACATGTTCTTTGCTGCTTCTGCTGCTGAAGATCATGGGACTTTCCCATCTGATTTGCAGATGAAACATTCCATTTTTGTTGTCTTCCTCTTGAGAATGTGAGCTCTTTTAGAGAAGGAACTGACTTACATTTATGCTTGCAACCTAAGTGTGTAGGACAGTTCTTTTCCCATAGCAAGTATCAATTCATTTATTCATTCTTTTGTGTAATTTAGCCTTTCAGTAACTCAGGGGTCTCTCTAAGGTGATAAGACAGTGATAATTTACTGGTTTGCAGTGGAGGGAGTTTCTACTTATGAAATTCTTTATACCAATTAAATTTCAGTGTCAGATGAAATGTTTTTGTGTGTGTTGAATCTTCTCTGTTTTTTATGTTTGCTGCTTCTTAATAATACACCCAAATTTGCACAATTCTCAACAAAACCTCACCCAAATCTGTCATACCCACTAAGAGATAATTATATACCTCTCCTTCTTATCTCATATAAGCTCTGACAAAAAACCAGAACACCTAGTATCTCCATTTCTTCTACTCTCACTCTCTTGTCAGCCCTCTGCAATCTGACTCCTGATATTGTTCAACCAAAAACTGTTTTATTCAAAGTTGTCCTTGATCTCTTAATTGCCAAATCTGAATACTTATTTTCAATCTTCTTTCTTGATCTCTATGTATCATTTGAAACTTTTAATGATCTCTTTCTGGATACTTTTTTCTCTCCCTTTTCCTTCTTTTCTCTCCTTCTTGTTCCTTCAAGACACAAGTTAAATAGTAAGATAGATCCAAGATTGCAGATGGGACTTGCCTGAGCTCTCCCCTAAACCCTTCCAAATACTTTTAAATAATGTCTCTAAATAAATTCTGGAGTGGCAAAATTGACATAAAGGCAGATGAAATAATTTCCTAACTCTAGATAATTTAAAAGTTGTCACCCCTTGTTGAGAGTGGAGTACAATCCAGCTCAGGCTGCCAGCAAACTGGGAACAGGCTCTGGGAGCCACTGAATCAGCAGTGGTAGCAATGACTTTCAGAGCTCTCAGCTCACAGACAGTAAGGGGGTAATGTCCAACCACCTAGTCAGAAGGAGATTACAGGGATCATTTTGCTAGAACTGAGGCAGGATTCTGTTGCCATTTGACCAAGCCACTACTTGGTTATATGTCAACTCTTTTCTCAGGGCAAACAATAGAAATTTGAAGGGATGTCCATCAGTTGAGGAATGACTGAAAAATTGTGGCATTTGATTCTGATGGAACACTGTTGTATCAAAAGAAATGATAAGCAGGATATTCTCAAACAAACCTAGGAAGCCTTCCATAAGCTGATGCAAAGTGCAATGTACTGTATACAAACTAAGAGTAGAGCTAAGATGATGGAGAGTAGATTAGTCTTTATCTGAGTTCCTTCTGGCTTCCCTCAGTTCAACACCAGATCAAGCCTCAAACTGCTTTTGAAGTGACAAAACACACAAATATTTGGAGTGTAACAAATTTCCAACAGAAGATATTTTGGAAGAACTTCAGAAAAGATATGTTTCAATTAGGAATGGGGGGGCAGGAAAAGGGGATAGAGGCAGCTGAGCGCAGCTGCAATAGGTGGTGTGGTATCCCTACTGGGGGATTCAACCCAGAGGCTCTTAGCCAAAATATAGCAGTATTGGCTACTCTCTCCTGATTCAGAAGCCAGTGGATCAGCAGATCATCTGTGAGACATCTCACACAACTACAAAAGGCAAATAGTGAGCCCTTGTCCAGAATAACAAAAGACTTGATCATGTCCAGCCAGCGCAGAAGGAAGTCAGCAGCTCTGGCCCCATGGTAGCATGAAGCCACTGTCACCTGTGGAGGAAGCTTGGGACAATCTCCCCTTTGTCCTAAGAACACACCTCAAACTTTAAAAATGAGCAAAAAAAGAAAAAAAAGTTCTGATCATAAATAGCTATTATGGAGACAAGAAAGAACAGACCTCAAATACTGAGGACAGTAAAGGCAAATGGTCTCTAGATGGACCCATAATGGATGATATGAATTGATGTCCATATCATTAGGCTCTCTTGAAAGAATAATAAAAGGATCTTAAAAGAGAGTTAAAAGAAAAAAAATGGGAAAAGGAAATAAGAACTTTGCAGGACAGTTTGGAAAAGGAAACATAGAAATTATCTGAAGAAAACTCCTTAAAAATAGATTTAGCAAAATGGGGAAAAAAAGCTTTTAACTCCTTACAAAATAGATTTGATGTAATGGAAAGAGAAATCAACTTGTTGAAAAATAGAACAAAGCAACAATGCATTTAAAAATTCAACTGGCCAAAAGCAAAAAGAAATGAAAAAATTAATTGAAGAAAATAATTCACTAAAAAATAGAATTAAACAAATGGAAGTGGATGATTCAATGAGACATCAAGAATCGGTCAAAAAAAAGAAAAGAAAAAAAGGAAAAAAAATAGAAGAAAATGTAAAATACCTCATTGGAAAAATAACTGTCCTGGAAAATAGATCCAGGAGAAACAGTCTAAGAATACCTGAAAACCATGATGAAAAAAAGAACCGAGATATCTTTCAAGAAGTCATCAAGAAAAACTGCCCTGTTGTCCTAGAAACAGTGGGTACAATAATCATTGAAAAAATTCACCAATGACCTCCTGAAAGAGAACCAAAATGAAAACTCTAAGGAATATTGTAGCTAGAGTTCAGAATTATCAAATCAAGTAGAAAATATTGCCATCAGCCAGAAAGAAACAATTCAAATATCAAGGAGCCACAATCAGGATTACCCAGGACTTAGTAGCTTTCACTGTAAAGGATCAAAGGGCCTGGAATATAATATTCCAAAGGGCGAAGAAACTTGCATTGCAGCCAAGAATCAATTATCTGGCAAAATTAAGCATTATCTTTTAGGAGGAAAAATGGACATTCAATGAAACAGGTGAATTTCATTTATTTGTGATGAAAAGACTAGAGATGAATAGAAAATTTGATCTTCAAATACAGAACTTAAGAAAAGTATAAAAAGGTAAAAAGGAATGACAAAAATAATTGTATCTTTTTAAAATGAAAAAGTTTACGTCCTTATGGGAAAATGATATATTTAAACTCTTGAGAACTGTATCTCTGTTTTGGGTATACTTGGAGAGTGTAGGTATAATTTGATTTTATTGTGATGGTATAAAAAAGAAAGTAGAGGTGGAAAGAGGATTGTATTATAAGAAGTGGAAAATGGAGGTAAAATGAGGTAAATTACATCTCATAAAGAGGCAAAAATAAACCTATTTTGAGGAAAGCAAGAACAGTGATGATTATTGTGTGAACCTTACTCTCATTGGATTTGGTTCAAAGAGAGAATTTCAGACATATTTAGCTTCACATATGTAAGGCAGAGTGATACATATAGCATAAAGGAAAAAGGCTGGAACAGAATCTATTATTCTTTAGATGAAGTTAAAAAAAAAAAGCAGGAGTAGTGATCTTGATCTCAGATCAAGCAAAAGCAAAAATAAATCTAATTAAGAGAGACAAGGAAGGAAACTACATTTGCTAAAGGATATCATAGATAATGAAGTAATATGAATACTAAATATAAATGTGCCAAGTGGCATAACATCCAAATGCCCAGAGAAGAAGTTAATAGAGCTCCAAGAAGAATTAGACAACAAAGCTACACTACTGGGGGATTTCAACTTTGTTCTATCAGAATAGATAAATCTAACCACAAGATAAATAAGAAGGAAGTTAGGGAGGTAAGTAGAATTTTAGAAAAGTTAGATATGATAGAAATTTGGAGAAAATTTAATGGAGACAGAAAGGAACATATTTTTTTCTCAATCATACATAGAACCCACCCAAAATTAACCATGTATTGGGATATAAAACCTCAAAATCAAATGTAGAAAGGCAGAAGTAATAAATACATCTTTTTCAGATCATGATAGAATAAAAATTGCACATAATTAAGGGTCAGGGGAAAATAGACCAAAAAAAAACTAAAGAATCTAATCCTAAAGAATGATAATGTCATTCAAGAGAAGGACAGTAATCAGACAACATACCAAAATTTATGGGATTCAGCCAAAACAGTTCTTAGAGGAAGTTTTATATTTGTAGATGCTTACTTTCATAAAACAGGAAGAGGAGATTAATAAATTGGGCATGCAATTAAAAAAGCTGGAAAAAGTACAAATTAAAACCCCCAATTAAATACTAAATTTGAAATTCTGAAAATAAAAGGAGAGATTAATAAAACTGAAAAGTTGAAAGTAAGAAAACTAATTAACAAAACTGAATTGGTTTTATGGAGAAAAAAACCCAAAATAGATAAACCTTTAGTTAGTTTAGTTAGAAAAAGAAAAGAAGAAAATTAAATTGTTAGTATACAAACTAGCAACATTATTGTAAGATGACTTAGCTGTTGCCAACAGTACAATGATCTAAGACAACTGTGATGTAATTATGATGAAAAATGCTATCTATACTCAGAGAAAGAATTGATTGTGTCTGAATACAGATTAAAGCATACTTTTTACTTTATTTTTCTTGAGTTTTTTTTTTTTTTAATCTGCTTTCTTTCACAACATGGCTAAGTGTTTTTCATTACTACACATGTATAGCCCATATCAAATTGCTTGTCTTTTCAGGGAGGGAAGATAAGGGATAGAGGGAAAGAATTTGGAACTCAAAAGTTTTAAAAAATGAATGTTAAAAATTGTTTTAAATGTAACTAGGGGAAATAAAGTGCTAAATAAAATTTTAATAACAAACAAAAAAGGTTCAGAGTAATTGCTGTCTTATGCATAAGGGTTTTTTTTTTTATCAGTCTCCTCAAAGTCTAGTGTCTTCTTTGCTAAGTTTATCCTCTGTCTATTCTTTATGTATCTTGAATGTATCTATATGTGTAATGCTATCTCCCCCATCTGAATATAAGCTTGGGTCCAAGGTTTATTTTTGCTTTTTCTTTGTTTTCCAAGTCCTTAGGTCTATGACTGGAACAGGAAAAGGTTTCAATAAATCCTTGTTGATTGTTGTATGTATCTTATGTGATTGTGTTTCACATGCACATATACATGTGTATATGCATGATGAATATTTCAATGTGTACATATTTGTGTTTTAACATGCATTTCTTATGCATGCAATACATATATGTGTGGGTTTTATTTACATATGTGTGTATACATGTGTATGTTGCATATACATCAACAAATATGAATTACATATACATGTATTTTTGAACAAAAGTTCATGACCATAATTAAATCATATTTTATTTTCCAAGTTAAAACTCTTATTCCTGATATATACATATATATATATATATATATATATATATATATAAAACTGTTATGGGCCAGAACTCTGAAGCAAGGATTCTTACAATATGTTGTCAGTGGAATTGATGATTCAATGATTATCTAGGTTAGCATGGTGCTTAATAGTTTTCTAAGTTCAGCATGATTGATTTAATCTTACAACAAATAGTGGTTTCCTAGTGATATAATGATTGGTTTATACTCAGTGTGTAGTATAAGCCAAGCTCTCAGAGCCAAAGAGAAAGATTTACTTGTACCTTCAGTCAGGTCAGGTTCCTGGTGGCTCTCCTGGGGAACTGAGAGGCTCGGGGAGAGAGCTAGGGAAGACAAGAGGACTGGAGGCTGAAGCACAAGCCCTTGGACTCAGATTCATTCATCTCATCTCATACCACCTTGGTGGCAGGCTCTCCTCCTTAGTTTCTTCACTGAAACCACAAAGTCTGAGAGGCCTCCAAGAAAGCTAGTTGAAGCCCCAGGCAAGGAGACAAGACTTTGAAGGAGATAATATAGGATTTGGACTTTAACACCTGGCTATTCTTGTGGTGAAGGCTGGTCCAGGAGACCTCCGAAAACAAATTAAGAACAAACATTACATGTAACAATTTTAAAAAGATTCTTTTTATATTTGAAATCATAAGTGCTCTGTATTTTCTTAGATTTTTATATTAGCACTTGGAAATTTCTTTTGCTGTTTTCACTTAATTATATAACTAAACATGTTGTGATCCAAGTATGGAGTTTACACACCTGAAATAATGACATTGATCTAATCACTATTGAATTATTTGAGACATTTAGATGTAATCAGTATTAATCTGATGGAAATTTGCTTTGTTAAGTTGTTTATTGTTACTGGTTTACATTAAAAAAAAAACAAACAAACCATTTTTTCCCCTGGTGGTATTACATTTATTAGGTACTACTATTTCAGAAACATAGCTCACAGATTCACGGTATGGGCTATTGAAATGTTTCTGTGCTTAATATGTTTGTGTATAAAGAGATAGGGATATAAATAGATGGATAACTAGTTTCATATATACATATATATATAATAAATTTATTCCCTATCATAGTGTTCTTAGAACATGAAAGATAATAGTACCATAGTAATTTATATGACATAAAGTTTAGAAAGGACCCTTAAAGTGATGGATAGTTGTAATTATAAATTCCTACAACTTGATTTTGCCCAAGGATTTTTGTAGACAGAAATAAAGAGTGATTCTGATATCTGTCCTTTCTGTTTGATTTCTTCATTCACTATATTATAATGAATACATTTTAAAGTTAATAAAGGCATAATTATGATTATTCCTATTCGAAATTATTAATTGATAACTTAAATGATCAACTAATTCACTTTTAAGTTGGAATCACATTGTTGAAGGTGGAAAATGCATCTTCTTGTTTGATTTTCTGATAGTTATTAATAAGATTATAGTCTCCTTCCCTTCTCTATAACCAATTTTTAAAATATTTTTCTTCATTGCTTCTTTTTCCATCTTTGATACATCAGTGTTCCCTGGGGTTCTTGTTAACTGTAGTGTCTTTGAAGTACAAAAGATAAAATGCAACAAAAGTATCTCTGTATTTATTTTTTCGCCAAGGGGAAGAACATGTTTAGATTTGTTCCAAAGCTTATGTGAATATAAACCCATATATGATAATTTATCAACATGGACATTTAAAGATGCATAAACATATATTTCAACTCTAAAATACACTAGAAATTTATATTTTATTGTAAATAGAAAAATAAATGCTAAATCAAAATTGTCATTTATCTTAATATAATAATCCATTTTTAAATAAGTGCAGCTAAATAAATGCTTAAAATCTTATATTTTATCCATTTCTTCCCACATTTATATATTTGAATTTGGTTTGTGATATATTTCACTATGAAATAATTTTTAAAACACATTTTATTCATTGTTAGGTTTAGAGATATTATAATAATAAACTTTCTTAAATTACTTATTAATGAGGGGAAAAATGAATTGTTAGTTAGGTATTTCATTTATTCTCCCTATGAATGGAGCAATTCTAGATTATTTGATCAAAGTATGTAGATTATGTTTTCACAGAAAACATTAGGTTAATTAACCACATATGTAGTATAATTTAAGAATCATTAAGAAAGTTATTTACTTTCCAAGTCTCCCTTACCATCTTGTGCATGCAACAAATATGGTCAAGTGATATCCCTTGTTGAAATGAAAATATGTATGTTATGGAAAGGTAATATACCAAATCTTTCTCGGGGTAAATTAGTAATTTATAGTTTAGTTGGCTTTACTTTATTCTACCCTTTTATATAAGGCAGACATGAAATCTTTATATTGCAGATCTTTAAAGCTGGAAGAGATACCTAGGTCAATTTCTCAAATGTCATTTTACAAATGAGGAAACTGAGGCCCACACTAATTAAATAACTTTACCCAAGCCCACAAAAGTAATGTATTAGAATCAGGATATGAACCCACATCCTCAGCTCTAAACTTAAGCATTTTTTCTATTGTTTCATTTAGCCACCCTACTTTACTGTAAACTCATTTTTTATCTGCTGGTTGTTTAAAATATATTTATATATATATATATATATACATACATATGTATTTACATATATATTATATACACACAAGTATGGCAGTTATACATAAATTTTTTTACTTGTATATGAGCAAATATATACAAATGCAAACCTCTCTATATAAATATGCATAGATTAGTGTGTGTGTGTGTATATATACACACATTCATGTTTTTCCAGGTAAGAAAATATTTCCAGGTAAACAAAATAGCTGAGTTAAATAGCCATGAGAAATAACTTTGTGGCATAATAGAACAATCTCTGAACCTGGAGTCAAAAATTTTGGATCAAAATTTGACTCTGCAACTTACCATTGACTATATAACCAAAGAAGTTATGATGTCTTAAAGTCTTAGTTTTCTCTTCTATAAAATGGGGGAAATAATACTTAAACTAATTAACAATATACCACATAACTTATCCTGTTATTAGAGAAATGTTTATTAATTTAGAATATTATTTTAAAGAATAGATCTCTAGTTTTCAAGTTCCAGAAAAAATAACAATATGATATTGAAAGTATTTTTTGGTAGAAAAAAAATGAATTATTAGCACTTCAGGTAACTTAGCATGTAGTTTTTATATGGTTTCTACTTAGATTAATATCAGAAATTTATAGATCATTTTGTGGTTTGCAAATAATACAATAAATACCTAATATTTATTCTACTACAAGTCAGGCACTATGAAAAATGTTGAACACACACACACACACACACACACAAAAGAATATTTCCTATCCTCCAAGAGTTTCCAATCTAATGGCAGCAGAGAGAAAAATATACAAAAGCAGAAAAAAAAATGACAGTGGAAGAAGGAACTAGGAAAATACCTAACTTAGAGGCATCTTGTCCAACAAAATTGATACCTCGAAGGAAAGATAATGAAGAGTGAAGTGGACTGAAAATACAATCTCTGCATTCTGATCACAGGATCACAGTAAGATCACAGGATGAGTTTGGTATTCTATCCTCCAATTCTCCAATTAGAAAGAGACTGAGTAATATGATATTAATCAAAGTTTGAGTTAGTAATGTGGTATAAGGATACAGGGGATAAGTTTAGCCTGAAAGGCATCTTTTTCCATGGAGGTGAATCCAGGCAAGGCAGCAAATGTAAAGTAGTATAAATTCTTACAATTGTGAAGTAAGCATGATATGTTTTATTATTTCTCTATTTTATACATGAAGAAGACTTAGAAGATGACTTAAGAGCCACAGAGATAGTAAGAGCCAAAGGCTACATTTGAATCCTGCTCTCTTGACTCCATGGTTCTACTTACCTCTCATTATGCTATGTCTCTCAGAATAAGGTGCTCAGATTACATCATAAAACTTTCTGATGTCTCCAGATATCAAGAGGAGATTATTAAGTAGTTATTGAAATAACGAGAAATTTTCTTGGGAGTAATAAGATGTTTTCTCAGAAAAAAAAAAAAAAAAACAGCTGAATTTGTTTTCTTTCTTTAAGTAAATAAGGTTGTGGTGATTAGAGCCACAGCAAAAATAAAGACATGACAAATTGATTTGCAATGTTATACTAAGATGACCTCTTAAGAACTGGCAGGACAAGTGTCCTGGTTCTTTGTAATGAGACATAAAGCAGCTTTTTCTCCTCCCAGTCTCGTCTAGTGCCATTAGCCTATATAGTCATAGACTCAGATTGCTGTATTAAGCTAAGGACACCCTTCTAGAATATTTATTATTCAGTCTAGTATGTAAGAAAGTTATTAGAGACACTTATATGTTTTAGATTAATACATAGGAGAATTTAAAAAGTATCATATCATCTCTATATTTAGCTATTTGGGTTGGATTTTTAAAAAAATCCCATCTGTCTCTTTTAGTGCATTTAATATAGTGCATCCTACTGAGATCTGGAGACAGTCTTTAAATAACTCTTCAACACCGTTTTCTCTGTCTGAATTTAAATTGTCATGATGGACATTCTATTTTTTTCTTCCTTCTGCCTGTTCTTTACTTTATTCACTTGCACCAGTTTCTTTTTTTTTTTTTTTTAATATGCTGAGTCATTAAAAGATAACGATGTCTTTTTCCCTTTTCATATTTTTTTCCTCCTCCCATGGATACTGATTTTCAGTCTTTTGGTAAACCTTCACAGTGATTTAATATAATTGAGGGAAGCACATAAATATTAATAGATACATAAACAAACTGTTAGGAAAGCAGCTGTCTTGGCTTATTTTTGAAATAGCCCTTATGAAAGCAAGGGTCGGCAGGATCGATGCCAGCATCTGGAACAAGACTGCATTTTCTGTAGTTGTTGATTTTGGAGTTGTTAATATCTTTTGGAAATACACTGAAAGAAACAATGGATATTTTATATAGCTCACATTAATATAGCTCTTTACATCTTACAAAGCATATGCTTTATAGCCATAAACTCAATCTGAAACATCGATGTTATAGCTAGCAGGGCTTTTAGGAAAGAGTTAGTAGTTTTCCACAGGAAGCTAGTAATAAGATGCTAGTTCCATTATCTATGATGCATGGATATGTACTTCCTTGTCCTAAAAGATAATCACTTCATTTTTGGCTAAGTTTTTTTTTTTCAAATCAGATACTGTTCTTATTTTTTAAATGTTATTAAGTATAATGGATATCAATTTTTTTCCCAAATGAAATGTACTTAGTCATGGACTAAGTGTCCTTATTTCTACATTTTGGAGTCCTAAGAGGGAATGACCAAACAAGTCTCTGAGGTAGGTAAACAAGAATGGTAATTTTAGGGAAGTCTGGCATTGTGTGTTAGAATAGAATTATGGAAACCTAAAGGAAACCCAGGCAATATAAAATTAGAGAGCTGGAGCTAGAAAGGGAGCTCTGAGGTCATCCAACATCCTCCTTTTTTCACTTATGGGAAACTGAATCCCAGAGAAGTTATGATTTTCCAACAGTACATGGGGAGTATAGAAAGTGGGATTTGAAACTATATTTTGTAAATCCAGAGCCAGTACTCATGATGAGGCTCATTTTTTTCATAATGGACTCTGAAAATAAGGTTTTTCCTCCACATTTCTTCCTTTGATGATATAGCAGTTGGTTTCAGAGTTGATAAAAAATGTTTTTAATATGTTGTATTCACATTTGACCTATCCGTTATTGTCTTCTGGAACTTCCTAGTTAGTTATGGGCTATAGTTTCAAGAGTTTAGGATCCTCACTCAACTTAGTTTCCTTTGTGTTTGAAGAAACTGCAATTATTTCTGATGAAATGTAAATGAATGTGGTTGAGAAGACAAATGTGTGACCAGCAGTTATTTCCATATTGTATGTAATGCTGACTTTTGGTTAGTTTGTTTGCTGTGTTTGTTACTTATTTATGAGATATTTTCTTATTGCATACATTTGAAATAAATTAAGCCATTTCCTTATAATGAGAAAAGTTATCTGTCAACTATGTACTCCATTTTGAGAATTCCAGAGTAAAGCACTTTACTTTTGTATCAATTATGTTTCAGGATACCCTGAAGTAATTCGTTTGTCCCCCTACTTGAACACTAAGTAGATTATATCTATTTATAAAAATTTTCTGTTAAAAAACAGCAACAAAAGAATATACAACTTTTGTGTCAATACTGTGTTTGTATGTTCATAGATGCATAATTTAAAGAAAAATTACCTTGCTGTGGATCAGATCAAGAGATCATAGATTTGTACAATCTATGTTTTCCAGGTCTACTCTTGATTATATTATATATTAAACTATTATTACTCTGATTACTCTATTGTTAATTTTACTTAACTAAAAATTATAACTTTTATAACTTTTAGTTTATATATGTTATATATATATATATATATTAAAAATAAAATAGGAATAAAACAATGTTTAAAAGAGCAAATGAATGGAGATGACAATGAAGGTAACATATTATAGAATATTCTTTTTGGAGTCTGTCCTAAAAGGACAGATGAATGGTTATCTTTTAGGACAAGGAAATGTATTCTGAGTTTAAATGTGATTTAAAATAAGCAAGTTGTAAAGAATAACACCATGTCATAGAATTTCATCTAGACTTGGGAATTTCTGTAATGCTAGAACAATTCTACTTCTCAGTATATTAAGATATTTATCAAAGTTTATTATTCCCTCAAAAAGGGATATGACTTTCAAACTAAATGGAACTAAAACATATGACAGATTTTGAGTGAATATTTTACAGTCTGATGATGTCCAGATTTTATAGTCTCATCTGGACTATATCTGACAAAGGTTTTGATACACTTTGAATGATAAAAAAGAAGTTTGATCAGTAAGATGAACATTTTCCAAACTTTAGCACTTTATTCTTTGTAGCATCTAACCCACTAAATGCAGTTGTTTTTCCCCTTCATAGTCTATCGTAGTACCTGTTTTCTTACTGTTCCTGTATGGAGCAGTCAAATAAAAATACCAAACAATTCCCATGAGATGTTTGACCAACATGGTCATCAGATGTTGATACAGTCACTCTGGAGTAAGAGTTTCAGTTCACTATTAATTTAGGAGCATGTAATATAAAATTTGGTGCAAAATAGAACTTAGAAGGGTTAAGCTTTCCTGTTTCAGTTATCTGACTGCAAGCAGGGAGCATGACCTTATCTGTCTATTGCCTATCTATCACAGATTAGTGAGGATAATTTACAGTTAGTTCTAAGCAGAAGCCATTCCATAATTACATATGCTGTGTCTTTTTCATTCTGACCTTGAGCACTATTCTCTACTGCCACATTTCTCTCTTTTCTTCACTTCTTATTACTGTTCCAGTCTCAAACTGCTTAGCACTAGCAATGAGGTTGTTTATTGTCCTTTGTCCTCAAAGATGACTATAACATTAAGGAGGTGATGCCATGAATTGTAAGTGAATTGGATTTAAGTGGAGGAGGGTTGAGCAAAGTCACCAGCTTCACTTTCTCCTGCAAGGCCAAGTGAATTCAGTAGCAAAACATAGATAAGGATGACTTGCCTTATTTAGTCAATTATAAAATTATGCTTGAATATGATTGCTCATTATTATTTTTTTATTATTTATATGAACCAGAATCATAGTTCAATATAAAAATGTTATTCCAAAAATTTTCAATTTATGGTTTGCAAATGATTTTAAGTTTATAAAATTTATAAAATATGTATCTAGTGGAATGGAAATTATCCTTCTTAGTGTCAAATAAAGCCTGTCTTTATTAATGCTTTCAAAGTCTTAAAAGTGAATCAAGTGGTTTTGTAATAAGAAAAAACATTCAACCAATATAAAGGGTTAAAAGGTATTTTAAAATATCAAGACATTAATACTAGTCATTAAAAAAATCTCATTTTACTAAAACATAAAGGCAATCAAGGTTCTTCTTTGAGTGGTAGACCTTAAGTATCATATAAATATGGAAGATTTGGAGAGGGACAGAATAAACCACAAAATTACAGAATCTCAAAGTTGTAAGAGACTTCAAAGATTATCTAATCTAACCTTTACCTGAAGGGAAACTTTCTTTACAAAACAATTTATAAAGAGCTATTCAGATTTTGGTAGAGGATTCCATTAATGGGGGATAAGTTTTGTCTAGTTCCAGAAAGTAAGCCTAAGCAAATGACTCTTCTTGCCATTGCTACCCTTCTAAACATAATTTGATCACATTATCTTCTATTTTCTATAGTATATTACTTTCATTGTAATCTCCATTCATTTATTCTTTTAAACATTGTTTTATTGCTATTTTATTTTTAAAATATATATTGTTATATTTACAAGTTTTAGTTAAGTAAAATTAATAATAGAGTAATCAGAGTAGTACTAGAGTACATACAATGATTTATATTTATCTCCTCTCTGTCTTCTTTAAGAAAAATCTAGTTCTCCATCATTCAGTTAAATAAAAAAAAACAAATTTGTTATAACAAATATGCATAATCAAGCAAAATATATTCCCTCAATGTCTTTATTTGTCTTATTCGACATCCTTTATCCCTCACCACTCTGTATAACATGTTCCATCATCAGTCCTCTGAAATCATAAATGGACATTAGATTGATCATATTTTTTACAACTTTCAAATTGTTTATTTTTAATGTCATTATTTATAGAAATTCTTTTCTAGGCCCTGCTTGCTTAATTATTTGTATGTTTATTAAAATCATTATAATTACTTATTTTTTATAATAGGCATAACAATTGTCAGTTCAGTTTTAAGTTGATAAAATTTAACACTACACTGAGACTTTTGAGATACAGTTAATTAATGTTATTATATTAATTATTTTTCCTGTTCTTACTTTGTTCTGTATATTTTAACACAAGTTTTCCATTTAAAAATATTTCTTCATTTCATACAGTGCAATAATATAGTAAATTTTATCCACACATTGTTCAATTGATGGGGATGTTATCTATTTTCTCTTCCTTTCTTTTTTCTTTTGCCACCACAAGAAGCACTGCTATAAATATTTTTGTATACGAAAGCTCTTTTCCTCTTTCTTTGATCCTTTTTGTAAATCAACCCAGTAAGAACAGCTAGGTCAAAAGGTATGTACCATTTAGGAGATTTTTTTGATATATAATTCCAATTTCACCTTTGCCCCCTCATGCACTGGCACCTTCCCTTAAAACTGTCTAATATCTATTGTATTTATCTTTCATATATATATACATATATATATACATACACATACATATATATATATATATATGCATGCTTTCTTTCCCACTAAAGGTAAATTGTAAAGAAATAGAAAAAATCTTTCCATTCTCTTCAAAAAAAGGGATTGGTTTGTTTTTTATTTTTCTTTTCATATCTCCAAATCATGGCATGGGCTGTAGCACATTGGAAACCTTTAATAAATGTTTATTTATTGACAATTGACAATAATCTGTTTGAGTAAACTGAGTTGTAGACTGATTAAATATGAATACACTATTTTCAGTATGTTTTTGTTTCATTTTAGAAATTCCTGAGAATTTGGAGGATGTCATTATCTGGAACATAGTAATCAGTTTCTTTTCTTCTTCATAGATTTATGGTAATTCTTATTATTTTTTCTCCTTTATTCTCAAAAAATCTAGCACTTTTATCTACATGCATTTTAAGTATTTTTAAAATATTTCCCATTTTTCATCTACTATTTATCTTCCTAGTATTCTCTCCCTCAGTAAAATAATACTACTATTTGTCAAATTCAGTGTCACATTGATATTCTCTACATATCTTTCTAAATTCAAGGTCATTGTTATCTTTTTCTGAAAATAGTTGCATTTATTTAATTATATATTTTAGTAATTTCATGTATTCAAGTCTTTTAAAGTATCTACCATTAACAATTTTGTGCCTTAAGTAAGTTCTAGTTCAATTTCCAATGGTGATATTATTTCAATATATTTTCTTTTGCTTTTTTAATTCATAATGCTTTTACTTGTATTGAACCTTTTCTTTTGTTTTCATGTTTTCTTTTTAAATATAAAGAGAATTTAAAGTTGTGTGTAGAAAAATTTAAAATATATAGAGAATTTATAGGCATTTGCATGAGAATTTTTAAAATATAAAGTGAATTTAAAATTATTTATTTGTGTTGTTTCATCATTTGATGTTTCTTTTGTTGTTTTTGTTTTTGAGGAGTGTTTAGAAGTTAATCTCCTTTTTAGTTTCATTTGTCTTATTACTGAGTCTAAGAACTTTTCCATTCCCATGATGGTAATTCTCTATACATTGATAATCATAAAATTAACTTTCTGTTCTCCTTTCATTTGAATTCCAACATCACATCTATAAGTAACTATTGGACATTTCACAATTATTTCAAACAACTTATCCCAGATAACACATTATTTGTCCTTTTGTAAATTTTTTTTTCCAAACCCCTTCTCCTATGTACTGTTATTGGAAGGGTTGGAATTATTTTTGATTCGCCAATAATGTATCTTCTTTGTTTAATGTATCAGTAAGTCATATTGATTTCTTCTTTGATCTCATGTCTGTTTCTTAATTCCTATTCTCCTTATATAAGTTAGGTCAAGATCCTTTTCTTCTCTACTTAAATTACTTCACCAATCAATCAATTTCTTCTAGATTCCCATAATATCTCTTCTGCTAACTATCCTACATACAATGTCTAGAATAATTTTTCTTAAATGCAATATCCATACCATTATGACTACTTCTCAGATCTATTATTATTATATTTATTAATATATATGTATTATAATATATATGATTATTTTATTTAATTGCTTTATTTCCTGCCAAATGCAAGTTGAAATATTCTGCCTCGTTTATAAGATGTTCCATAACTGGCCCCACAAAAATCATTTAACTTTCTTTCCAACTGCTTTCAAATAAAGGTTTAACTCAAGCTTCCCTTCTCTTAGCAGTCTTTCTTAAATCATTCCATTCTCAGTGATTTATTTGTATACTGGTATCTTCAAAGAACTGGTAGTATATTCTGTACTGTATCTTACATATTCACAGTGCCTGCTTAATTAACTATTTTTGATGTATCTTTTCTTCCCAATTAGATTTCAAAATCCCTACGGGAAGGAATCACAGTTTATATTTCTATTGAATTTTCCTAATTCCTCCACAAATGTCCTTTTCCAAAGTTTCACCATAATTTGGAAATATGTCCTTGGTTCTCAAAGGCTGTGATATTGGAACATAGTTCTCTGATGAATTCCATCAAGCAGAAAGTTTTCACATATGGGCATAGCAATAGCATTTGCCTTCTGTTCAAGGACTAACTTGACAAAGTACTGATTTTTTTTTTTGCCAGTCTAATCCATTATTCAAAATTGCCTAATCCCAAGATATTTCTTTATTAATTTTATTTTAAATTTCTACATTACTTAAATATTTTAAATTAACTCCCAATTCAAAAAGAGTATGAAGTTTTCATTAAAAAGTCTGTAGACTGTGAATTCTTCAGGCAAATGTGTTGCTTGAAGGCTGCCTAGGAAATAAAGGAGCAAATATATATATATATATATATATATATATATATATATATCTTTGAGGTAAATTCTTAGCAAAGTCATAGACACAGTTCCTCTGAGTGTTACTGCAATGTAATTCACTTAGCATGAAAATTTCCCATCTGCAGTACTGTATATTTCTTAAATGCAAACCTTTGGAAGCAGTTCCTGATAGAAACTTCCTTCATTAAATCTTTAATTTCTTTAATTTAATTATATCTATCCTGTATGTGACAGCATTGAAATATTTTAAAATGACAAATGTAGGAGAAAAATATGAATCCTTAGAAATCTTGAAATAATTCATGTATAGCTTAACATTTATCTAAAATAATATTGCAATATAATTATATAAATAACCCCCAAAAAACTGAGAATTAGAATAAATAGAGGAATAATGAAAAGACTTATTTGATTTATACCAAAGTTTAAGTCAAAGAAAATATTTTTTGTTTCTTTATGACTTCATTTCTGTCAGGAATTCTTAAATGGAGAACATGAATTTAGTTGTTTAAAAAAATTGGTCACTATTTCAATACAATTCATTTCCTTGTAATTCTGTGCTTTATGTTATCCATACAAAAACATTTTGAAAAGAGGTACCAAACTTCACCAGCCTGTCAAGTCCTACGATATGGAGTAATTTCTCTAAATTTATATATTTAAAAATATAAAATGGATTAAGAAAGGAAAATCTGTACTTATAAATGGACAGGAAACTTCATACAGACAACTAGGTTTCAGAGGGAATAGAATACCCAGGTTGGGGTTTGAGTTCAAATTCTATCACAAACCCTTAATAGATATGTCAATCATAGGATAGTCACTTAACCTCTCTTAGCCTCAGTCTCTTCATCTATAAAGAAAGGGGATTAGACTAGATGATAAATAAATATTCTTCTAACTCTAAATCTATGATCCTATAATATAAAGTTCCATATATAGAGGAGTCAAAGTTCTCCATTCATTTGAGCCAATGTCATTCCTCAACAGAAAAAAAAAAAAAGAAAGAATGTCTTGTTTATGGAAAAATAATTCAGTTTGGGATTACTGAATAATAAATTTTCTTGTTCAGTAATTAGAATGTGACCAAAAATTAAACTTTGAAAAATATATTCTCCTAGGAGAAAAGATAGAAGGATCAAATGAGGTTTGAGGCACTTAAAATCAAAGTAATGTTCCCACAGTAGAGACCAAGAGTCATAAACTGTAGAACTTGAAGGTGATGATGACAGAGGTCATCTTATAGATGAATGGAGGTCCAGAAGGATTTTGTAATTTGCTAAGTGAGTCACATAATTCCTGAGAGACATATAGACTAGAACTTGAATCTTGTTTTTCAAAATATTGTTCTTGACTCTGGTAGCTTTCTTCATACAATCTGGAGTAGGAATTCAGATAAACAAAAATAATCAAATATTCATTCAGAAAAGAATTATAATTATTTTGAGTTTATTTGTGGTTAACTTGATTATTGTGCATATTTTTATGTAGAATAGCTATAGTGTATTTCTAATGGTGAATAACATGGAAGATGTGACTTTAGAGCTACAACTGAGAAAATGTATCATAAGGAAAATTTTGCTATTTATGTAGTGAGTCATTGAAGATAAAAGTTGAATAGCTCAAGTATGGTGCTAGTATCTTCACTATGTTAAAAAAATGTGGAGGAAGGCCTCGAGCAATTCCTCTGTAAATTATCTATGGGAGATCATAGCATAGAACTTTATAGGATGAGAAACCATAGAGAGGTTGTGATGTTCACAAAGAAAATAAATTTCTATAGCAATGAGATCTCAGTGTCACAGAAGTATTGAAATACTGAAATATGAGTAGTACTTCCAAGGGCAGAACCAAGATAGCAGAGATGACACACATTCCTCTCTGACCTTCTTTACAACCCTCACAATAATAACAAAATCCAGTCTCTGAATTAGTTCTGGATGGGCAGAACCCACAAATATTGGGAGTGAAATAAATTTTCAGCAGAAAATAATTTCAAAGATTGCCAAAAAGTTCTGTTTCTATTGGAAAAGGGAGGAGGCAGCCAGAGCAACCAGTACAAATGCCAGAGCAGATAGCTCACTGTCCCAGGGCAGAGAATTTGCAGGAGGAAACAGACCAGAAAATATCTGTTTCAGTCAGAAATGGGAGAGAGGCAGCAAAGCACAAACAGCTGACCACAAACACCATCATAGACAGAGCAGGGTCCCAGGACAGAGGAGTCTCGGTATGGCAGTGTGACCTCCATGAGGCAGAGAATTTGTGGGAGGAAGCGGACCAGAGAAGCTCTGCTTCAATTGGAAGCAAGAGAGAGACAGTGAAGCCTGGGCATCTGACCACAAATGCTAACTCAGAAAGCTTAGAATCTGGGAGCAGGGCAGTCTCAGGGCAGCACCTGAATAGATTCTGACCACAAAAAACTGGGCAGACAGCACAGAGCCACAGGGGCATTGCTAATGACTCCACATGGCAGAGCCAGCACCAGGAGTGAATCAGTACTGAACCAGTGCGGCTGCCTTTGCTTGGAAAACCTCTCCTGTCTAAAGGCAGACCTTAACTTAACTTTAAGAAAAGTGAGTAAAAAAGTAAAGAGGACAATTGACAGCTTTTATGGTGAAAAAGACGAACAGATTTCAAACTCTGGGGAGAATAAAGTCAGATTGTCTCCAGATGAAGCTCCAAGGAGTGAAATAATCTGGTCCCCATCACACAAGGCTCTCCTAGAAGAATTTAGAAAGGATCTTAAAAGAGAGCTAGAGGAAAAATGGGGAAAGGAAATGAAAGCATTGCAAGAGAGTCTGGAAAAGGAAACACAAAAAAGACATAGTGATATAGAAAAAACATATAACTCATTAAAATATAGATTTGACAAATTGGAAAAAGAAAAAAAACTCCCAGAAAAACAGAATTTGTGAAATAGAAAAAGAAAATAATTTCTTAAAAAACAAAAATTGTGAAATGGAAAAAGAAACTAACTCTAAAAAACAGAATTTGTGAAATGAAAAAAAAGTTCCACAGATCGAAACAACTTATTCAGAAATTCAATTGGACAAATACAAAAAGAAGTTTTAAAAAGTGAATTAAGAAAATAACACACTAAAATTCAAAATTGAACAGGAAACAAATGACTCAATAAAGCAATAAGAATCAGTCAAGCATAACAAAAAGAAAGAAAGAAATAGAAAATAACTAATGGGGAAAACAACCTACTTGGAAATTAGATCTAGTAGAGACAATCTAAGGATTATTGGACTCCATGAAATATATAATGAAAAAAAAGAACCTAGACACCATTTTTCAAGAATTCATCAAAGAGAACTGCCTGGATGTCATAGAAACAGAAGGTAAAATAGACATTGAAAGAATTCTTTGATCACCTATAGAAAGAGATCCCAAAATTAAAACTCTGAGAAATATTGTGGCTAAATTCCAGAACTATCAGACTAAGGAAAAAAAATACTACAAGCAGCCAGAAAAAATAATTCAAATACCAAGGAGCCACAATAAGGATCATTCAGGATCTAGCAGCTTCCACATTAAAGGATTGAAAGGTTTGGAATCTGATATCCTGAGAGGCAAAGGTAGTTTGTATGCAGTCAAGAATATAATACCCTCCTAAAATGAGCATTTTCTTTCAGGAAAGAAGATGGACATTCAATGAAATGGGTGAATTCCATATATTTCTGATGAAAAAACCAGAGCTAAACAAAAAGTTTGACCTCCAAATATAGGACTCAAGAAAAGCATAAAAAGGTAAAAAGAATTCTTGAGAATTGTATTTCTGTTATGGGTATACATAAAGAGTACATGTGTAATTTGGTTTACTGTTATAATATAAAAAAGGATCTAGAGGTGGAAAGGAAATTGTACCAGAAAAAGGGAAAAGTGGAGGTAAAAAGAGGGAAACAACATTTCATGAGGCAAAGGAAATTTATTATATCTGAGGGAAAGAAGGTAGGGGGATGATCATAGTGTGAATCTTACTCTCATCAGAACTGGCTAAAAGAGAAAATATTAGACATATTCAGTTTACAAAGAAACTTCTCCCATCTCATTGAAAAGTGGGAGGGGAAAAGCAAAAAGGGAAGGGGTAAGATAAATAGAAGGGAATACAGAAATTGAAAGGGAAAGGTTTAAAAAAAGGGGAGGGACTCTAAGGGGGAGATCCTAAAGAGGAAGCGCTGCATGATGCAAGTGGTGCTCATAAGTTTAATAATGGGGAGGGGGTAAAGGAAAAAAAAAGAAAAGCATAATCTGGGGTTAATAAGATGGCAGGAAATACAGAACTAGTAATCTTAACTATAAATGTGAATGGGGTAAACTCCCCCATAAAACAGAGTGGATAGGAAACTGAATTAAAAGCCAGAATCCTACAATATCTTGTTTACAGGAAACGCATTTAAAGCAGGGTGATACATACAGAGTAAAGGTAAAAGGCTGGAGCAGAATCTACTTTCCTTCAGGTGAAATCAAAAAAGCAGGTGTAGCCATCTTTATCTCAGATCAAGCAAAAGCAAAAATTGATCTAATTAAAAGAGATAAGGAAGGCCCCTATCTCTTGCTATAGGGCAGCATAGATAATGAAGCAATATTAGTACTAAACATATATACACCAAGTGGTATAGCATCTAAATTCCCTAAAGGAGAAGTTAAGAGAGCTGCAAGAAATAGCTAACAAAACTATAATAGTGGGAGATCTCAACCTTGCACTCTCAGAATTAGATAAATCAAACCACAAAATAAATAAGAAAGAAGTTAAAGAGGTAAATAGAATACTAGAAAAGTTAGGTAAAGAGAAAATTTTCTCTTTGGAGAAAATTGAATGGAAACAGAAAGGAATACACTTTCTTCTCAGCAGTTCATGGAACCTATACAAAAATTGACCATATATTGGGACATAAAGACCTCAAATTCAAATGCAGAAAGGCAGAAATAGCAAATGTATCCTTTTCAGATCACGATGCAATAAAAATTACATTCAATAAAAAAACAGGGGAAAATAGACTAAAAAGTAATGGGAAACTAAATAATCCCATCCTAAAGAATGAATGGGTGAAACAGCAAATCATAGACACAATTAATAATTTCATCCAAGAGAATGACAATAATAAAACAACATACCAAAATATGTGTGGTGCAGCCAAAGTGGTAATAAGGGGAAGTTTTATATTTCTAGAGGCCTATTTGCATAAATTAAAGAAAGAGAAAATCAATTGATTAAGATTTGCAACTAAAAAAGCTAGAAAAAAAGCAAATTAAAAACCCCCAAACACTAAACTTGAAATTCTAAAAATAGAGAGATTAATAAAATTGAAAGTTAAAAAAACTATTGAATTAATAAATAAAACTAAGAGTTGGTTATATGAAAAAACTAACAAAATAGATAAACCCTTAGTAAATTTGATTAAAAAATAAGAAAGAGGAAAATCAAATTGTTAGTCTTAAAAATGAAAAGGGAGATCTTTCCACTAATGAAGAGGAAATTAAAGCGATAATTAGGAGTTATTTTGCCCAACTTTATGCCAATAAATTTGACAACTTAAATGAAATGAATGAATACCTTATAGGTTGCCCAGATTAACAGAGAAAGAAATAAATTGATTAAATAGTCCTATTTTAGAAAAATAAATAGAACAAGCTATTAATCAACTCCCTAAGGAAAAAAAAAAAACAAAAACAACAACAAAACCAGGACCAGGTAGATTTACATGTGAATTCTACCAAACATTTAAAGAACAATTAACTCCAATGCTATATAAACTATTTGAAAAAATAGGGAATGAAGGAATCCTATCAAATTCCCTTTATGACACAGACATGGTATTGATACCTAAACCTGGGAGGATGAAAACAGAAAGAAAATTATAGACCAATCTTTCTAATGAACATTGATGCAAAAATCTTAAATAAAATATTATCCAAAAAATTACAGAAAATTTCCCCCAGGATAATATACCATGACCAAATAGGATTTATACCAGGAATGCAGGGCTGGTTCAATATTAGGAAAAGTATTAACATAATCAACTATATCAATAACCAAATTAATGAAAATCATATGATCATCTCAATTGATGCAGAAAAAGCATCCAATAAAATCCAACATCAATTCCTATTAAAAACACTAGAGAGTATAGAAACAAATGGACTTTTCCTTAAAATAATAAGTAGCATCTATTTAAAACCATCAGTAAGCATAATTTGTAATGGTGATATACTGGGAACCATTCCCAATAAAATCAGGAGTGAAACAATGTTGCCCACTATCACCATTACTATTCAATATTGTGTTAGAAATGCCAGCTTTGTCAATAAGAGATGAAAAAGAGATTAAAGGAATTAGAATAGGTAATGAGGAAACCAAATTATCACTCTTTGCAGATGATATGGTGGTATACTTAGAGAATGCCAGAGAGTCTATTAAAAAGCTATTAGAAATAATCCACAAATTTAGCAAGGTTTCAGGATGCAAAATAAACCCACATAAATCATCAACATTTTTATACATCACTAACAATATCCAATAGCAAGAAAAATTCTATTTAAAATAACTGGTGACAATATAAAATATTTGGGAATCTATCTGCCAAGGAAAAGTCAGGAACTATATGAGCAAAACAACAGAACACTTTCCACAAAAATAAAGTCGGATCTAAACAATTTGAAAAATATTAAGTGTTCTTGGATAGGTCAAGCGAATATAATAAAGCTGACAATATTCCCTAAACCAATCTATTTGTTTAGTGCTATATCAATCAGACTCCCACGAACTATTTTACTAAACTAGAAAAAAATGACAACAAAATTCATCTGGAAGAACAAAAGGTCAAGAATTTCAAGGAAACTAATGAAAAAAAAAATCAAATGAAGTTGGCCTAGCTGTACCTGATCTAAAACTATATTATAAAGCAGTGGTCACTAAAACATTTGGTATTGGCTAATAAATATACTAGTTTCTCAGTGGAATAGGTTAGGTTCACAGGACAAAATAGTCAATAATTATAGCAATCTAGTGTAATGGGCTGAGGCTTGAGTTGATGCACTGAGGTCCCAAGCATGTGAGGCTAAATAGTTATTGGACTATACTCTATTAATATACATGCTTGGATAAAGAATGGCTCCCACCCACTCTCTGTGCAAGTCCTGATGTGTTGTATAGGAAATAACGATTTTGGTGGGTGGAGGCAGAAAGACAGGAAGAGAGGCTGGGAGAGATTGGGTCTGGGTTCTAGGCTGGTAGCTGCTGGTCATGTGGCTTCTGGTCTAGCTAGCTTCTTGGCTCAGCTGCTGACATTGCTATTGCCGATTCCCTGCTTCCTCCGATCTTTCTTCATCTCTGCTAAAGATAAAGATTGATGATTTCCCCCTAACCTGAATTCCTGACTCCAGCTGATTTTAAAATATGTGGTCACCACAATCTAGTGTTTGACAAACCCAAAGAAACCCAACTTTTGGGATAAGAATGCACTATTTGACAAAAACTGCTGGGAAAACTGGAAATTAGTATGACAGAAACTAGGTATTGACCCACACTAAACACTGTATATCAAGATAAGACCAAAATGGATTAATGATGTAGGCATAAAGAATGAGATTATAAATAAATTAGAACATAAAATAGTTTACCTCTCAGACCTGTGGAGGAGGAAGGAATCTGTGATCAAAGAAGAACTAGAGAGCATTATTGATCACAAAATAGAAAATTTTGATCATATCAAGTTAAAAAGCTTTTTTTTTTTTTTTTTTTTTTTTTTACAAACAAAACTAATGCAGCCAAGATTAGAAGGAAAGCAATAAACTAGGAAAACATCTTCACAATTAAAGGTTTTGATAAAGGCCTCATTTCCAAAATATATAGAGAATTGACTCAAATTTATAAGAAATTAAGCCATTCTCCAATTGATATATGGTCAAAGGATATGAACAGAAAATTTCCATATGATGAAATTGAAACTATTTCTACCCATATGAAAAGGTGTTCCAAATCATTATTGATTAGAGAAATGCAAATTAAGACAACTCTGAAATATCACTACACACCTGTCAGATTGGCTAAAATGACAGGAAAAGATAATGAGAAATGCTGGAGGGGATATGGGGAAATTGGGCCACTGATGCATTGTTGATGGAGTTGTGAACGGATCCAACCATTCTGGAGAGCAATTTGGAACTATACTCAAAAAGTTGCCAAACTATGCATACCCTTTGATCCAGCAGTGTTACTACTAGGCTTATATCCCAAAGAGATATTAAAGAAGGGAAAGGGACCTGTATGTGCAAAAATGTTTGTAGCAGCACTTTTCAGAGTGGCTAGAAAGTGGAAATTGAATGGATATGCTTAAATTGGAAAATGGCTCAGTAAATTGTGGTATATGAATGTTATGGAATGTTATTGTTCTGTAAGAACTGACCAACAGTATGAACACAGAGAGGCTTGGAGAGACATACTTGAACTGATATTAAGTGAAATGAGCAGAACCAAGAGATCATTATACACTTCAACAACCATACTATATGAGGATCAATTCTGATGAATGTGGGTATCTTCACCAATGAGAGCATTAAATCAGTTCCAATTGATCAGTAATAAACAGAATCAGCTACACCCATTGAAAGAACACTGGGAAATGAGTGTGGACCACAACATAACATTTACACTCTTTCTGCTATTGTTGCTTGCATTTTTGTTTTTCTTCCCAGGTTATTTTTACCTTTTCTAAATCCGATTTTTCTTGTGTAGCAAAACAACTGTATAAATATGTATACATATATTATATTTAACATATTTAACATGTATGGGAATACCTGACATCTCGGGGAGGGGGTGGAGTGAAGGAGGGGAAAAATTGGAACAGAAGTTTTTACAAGGGTCAATGTTGAAAAATTGCCTATGCATATGTTGTCAGTAAAAAGCTATAATAATTTTTAAAAAGAAAAGAAAAGAAATACTGAAATATATTTTAGCACTTATAATGAAAGTAAATCCTGTAGTTCCCATTCAAAATACATGAATATAATACATTTTTAAAATCGATTATTAAAATGGAAATAACATTAATAATTAGAGAAATGCATAGTTAAAATAACTCTTAGGTTTTTCTTCAGCTTTATCAGACTGGTAAAGTTAACAAAAAATGAAAACAATAAATATTGATGGAGCTGTTGGAAGCCAAGCACACTTCTTCACCATTAGTGAAGCTCTGAATTGATTCAGGCATTCTGGGAAGCAATTTGCACCTATGCTTCCAAAGTTGCCAAACTACATTCCTTTTGACCAGGAATATCACTAAAATACCTCTACTCTAAACATATAAAAAAAAAGAGGAAAATGTTACAAATGTGAAAATACAGTAGTATAAAAGAACTGAAAACTAAAAATGTTCCCACCAAATCAGGAATGGTAAAACAGATTATTGCATAAAAATTATGGAATATACTGATGCTGTAGGAAATGCTGAAAGGGGCAGTTTTAGGAAGCCTGGAAAGACTTATATAGTTGCAGAGTGATGTGAGCAGAATCAGAACAATTTATGCTCTAAAACAATCTTGTAAAAATGAAGAATTTTTAGAAACTCAAGAACTTAGATGAACCCAATGAACAGCCATGATTTCAGAGTACTAACAGAAAACAATGCTACCTAATTCTTGACTAAGAGTTGATAAATGAAATATGCAAAATGAGATACATTTTCATACTTGACCAGTACAAGAATTTATTTCACTTAATTATGTACATTTTTTGTTTTCCTTTTTTTGCCTTCAGCAAAATGAGAGATAAGTTTAGAAGGGGGAAAAAAGCTTAATTGCATAAAGATAGATTGATGGATGAATAAATGACTAAGTATATGGGTGAATGAATGAAGTAAAAATAACTACTTCTAAAATAAGAATAAAGAACAGACCTTATTTTGCCACTTTTATAGGGGATTTACCAATAAGGAAATTTTCTATCAATGTGGATATCATTTTCTCAGTAACTTATAGTCATAAGAGGTTTGTCCAGGACCACATAGTAAACGTTATGAGGCAAGACATAAACCAAGGTTTTCCTTATTCAGAAACTAACTCTGTCTTTTATGCCAATTCAATGTAAAAAAAAGTTTAATAATTACAGTTTTAATATAAATGTGTGGGTCTTTATGAAAAAAAAAAGATCAGTTTTCTAAATACTGCCTAACTAGTTTTAAATATTGACTTGCTGTAGTCATCCCCTTATGAATTTACTAATGGAATTGAAAGTTGAAAGCAAACCTTTCCATTAGGAATGTAATTTAAATTCTGCTGCAGGGAAACAAGATGTCTTTCATTTCTTCATAATTTAAAGTTAAATACTTAGTGTTACTCATAGTTATAACCCTAAGGTCCTACAGGGATTAAAAGAGAGATAAGATGAAAAGATTGACAAAGTACATACTTAACAACAAGGAGACAATTTCATAAGACTTATGGATGAAACTAATCTCAGATTCAAATACAGAAATAATTTTCCTAATTAAAATGAGTTAAGAAAAATGACAAATTTCTACACACACACACACACACATACACACACACACACGCATGCACGCACGCACGCACACACGCACACATTCATGGGAACCAGTACAGCATTTTAGTTTGTTCCTTGTTCTTGCTCCATAATCGACTTTCTTTTCTCAACAGGTATTTCCTAAATGATGAATCCCTGATGCCATTTGTGCATCAATCATCTATAGAAATTTGCTGTAGCTTTCATATGCCCATCTCTCCATTGATTTTTGGGAGTATTCCAGTTTTAATTGTTCAAAGGGCACAAGGGCATCATATTACAATATTTGCAATTATATAGCAATGCTAAGTAAATACTGGCAGTTATTTTTAAGATGGACTTTTATGTTGGAGAGCAATTTGTAACTATTGAAACAACTGTCCAATTTCTCAAATACAATTCATATTGTTCCTCCAGTTCATTTCTGGAAACACGTCAGTAACTGTCTGCCCTATATGGACTGCCAATGTCAATAAATTCATGGTACTATTATAGTACTAAAGTAGTCAGTGGAAAAGATCCCTAATTGTGCTTGCTAACATTTGGAACAGCATTCCAATATTTCAAAAATATTTTTACCTACAATTAAATAATGGAAGAGAAAACTTTAATCCTCTGGTTAAAAAATTAATGTCTGAATGTGACTGATATCATCAGGTACCTGTGCAATTTGTCATTATTGAAGATGTGATTGGATCTTACATTGAAATAAAAGAATAATAAACTTACCTCAGAGTCAAGAAGACATGTTCAGACTCTACTTCTGATATATGTTAGCTTAGTTTACTGGGGCAAGACCCTTCACCTCTAAAAATACCCAGGCAACTATTTAAGATTCAAAATTGCATAACAGTTCCCAATAAAGTTTCTTTACCAGAATTTTTCTTTGCTAATGAAATAACAAACCTAGCTAGGAAAGAAAAAATAGTAATGCATTGCTAAACTTATAATTAGTATATACATATATATGTATATGTCTATATACATTATATACATGTATATAATAATTTGCAATGATTAGACATGTATAAAATTATTTTTGCAGATAATAATAATTTGGAAAAAAGGACAATCTCCCAAGGTTTCTAAAGATGATCTTTTACACTTCCAAATACTCCAATAATATTTTTTATAATACAAGAAGCCATTTTATTATGATTTGTCAAGTTTTCTTTATTAAAAAAAAGTTAACTAAGCTCTAATGGATCCAATTTTGTTTTCAATCTGCTCATGTTTGAAAAGGGATTAAAAGATCATTTACATTTTTAAAAAATCTTTGCCAATTATCTGGATGTAAAGTGAAAGTTTAGAGTTGTTTTGCTAAGTAATTCTCTTATTAGTGGGTTGAAACAGTCTTTCAAATGGTTCTTAATACTTTGCAATACTTTTGAGAATTATTCAAATTTCTGAAAATGAAAGGATCGATTAATAAAATTGAAAGACATAAAACTATTGAAATAATAAATAGAACTGAAATGAAAAATCAAAAAAAGATTTTAAAAGTTAGTTTGATTAGAAAAATGAAAGAAAAAAACAAATCACTAGTATCAAAAAGTAAAAGGGAAAACTTTTTACCAATAACAAAGAAATTAAATCAATAAGTAGGAGCTATTTTGCCCAACTGTATGCCAACAAATCTAATAATCTAAATAAGATGGATGAATACTTACAAAAATATAGATTGCCCAGATTAGAAAAGGAGGAAATAAATTACTTAAATAGTCCCATTTTAGAAAAAGAAATTGATCAAGCTATTAATCAACTTCCTAAGAAAAAATTTCCAGGGTCAGAAGCATTTACAAATGAATTCTACTAAATATTTAAAGAACAATTAATTCCAATATAATGCAAACTATTTAGGAAAATAGGGAAAAGAGTCCTACCAAATTCTGTTTATGACACAGATATGATGCTGATAGCTAAAGCAGATAGAGTCAAAACAGAGAAAGAAAATTACAGAGCAATTTCCCTAATGGATATTGATGCAGAAATCTTAAATAAAATATCAAAGAGATTATAGAAAATTATCAAGAGGACAATACACCATGACCAATTAGGTTTTATACCAGGAATGCAGGGCTGGTTTAATATTAGGAGAAATATTGGCATAATTGACTATATCAATAACCAACAAAACCATGTGATTATCTCAATGGATGTGGAAAAAACATTTGACAAAATCCAACACTCATTCCTTAAAAACAACAACAACAACAACATTACAGAGCATAGGAATTCATGGAGTTTTCCTTAAAATGATAAATAGCATCTATTTAAAAATATCAGCAAGTATCATATGTAATGGGGGCTAGAACCATTCTCAATAAAATCAGGGGGGAAATAAGATTGTCCATTATTACCATTACTATTCAGTATTATATTAGAAATGTTAGCTTTAGCAAAAAGAGAAGAAAAATTAAAGGAATCAGAGTAGGTAATGAGGAAACAAAATTATCATTCTTTGAAGATGATATTATGATATACTTCGATAATCCCAGAAAATTAACTAAAAATTTACAGAAACAATTAACAATATTAGCAAAGTTGCAGGATACAAAATAAATCCACATAAATCATCAGCATTTCTATATGTTACCAACAAAGTTCAGCAGCAAGAGATACAAAGAGAAATTCCATTTAACATTACTGCAGATAATGTAAAATATTTGCAAGTCTACCTGCCAAGTCAAAGTCAAGAACTATATCAACACAATTGAAAAATACTTTGCACACAAATATAGTCAGATCTAATCAGTTGGGAAAATATCAAGTACTCAGGGATAGGCCAAGCTAAGATGATAAAAATGACAATTCTAACTAAATAATCTACTTATTCAATGCCATACTAATCAAACTACCAAGAAATTATTTTATAGAGCCAGGAAAAAAACGTTCTTCTGGAATAATGAAAAGTTAAGAATTTCAAAGGAATTAATGACAAATACGTGAATGAAGATGGCTTAGCTATACCAGATCTAAAACTATATTATAAAGCAGCAGTCATTAAAACCATTTGTTGCTAGTTAAGAAATAGAGTAGTTGATTTGTAATAGTTCACAAGATACAATAGTTAATGACTATAGTAATCTAATATTTAATAAATCCCAAAACCCCAGCTTCTGGGATAAGGTACTCTATCTTTGACAAATATTGCTGGGAAAATTAGAAATTATTATGGCAGAATCTAGGAAATGATGAACATCTAACACTTTATACCAAGATAAGGATGAAATTGATTCATGATTCAGACGTGATTTAGAATGATACTATAAGCAAATAAGAATAACAGATAATAGTATACCTCTCAGATCTGTGGAGAAGGAAGGGATTTGTGGCTAAAGAAGAATTAGAATTTTTATAAAATGCAAAGTGGATAATTTTGATTCTATTAAGTTAAAAATAAATTTGAACAAACAAAATGCAAACAAGATTAGAAGAAAAGCAGAAAATGGAATAATTTTTTTTTTATATTCAAGGGTTCTAATAAAGGCTTCATTTCTAAAATATATAAAAAAGACTCAAATTCATGAGAATACAAGCCATTCTCCAAATGAAAAATGTTGAAATCATATAAAGAAACAATTTTCAGATGAAGAAATTAAAATCATTTCTTGTCATATGAAAAAGTGCTCTATTGAACAGACAACTCTAAGGTACGTACCACTTCACACTTTTCAGATTGGCTAAGATGATCGGAAAAGATAATTATGACTGTGAGAGAGAATATGGGAAACTGGAACACTAATACACTGTTAATAGAATTGTGAGCTAATCAAACCATTCTGGAGAGCAATTTGGGACTATGCCCAAAGAGCTATTAAAAGGGTGCATACCCTTTCATTTATCAGTCTCTCTAGTGGGCCTGTATCCCAAAGAGATCATAAAAAAGGGGAAAAAATACTTATGTGTGCAAAAATGTTTATAGCAGCCTTTTTATGATAGCAAGAAAACCGACACTGAATAGATGCCCATCAGGTGGAGAATAGATAAATAAGTTATGGTATATGAATGTTATGGAATATTACTGTTCTATAAGAAATGATCAGCAGTATGATTTCAGAAAGGCTTGAAGAGGCCTTTGAACTGATGCTAAGCAAAATGAGTAGAACCAAGAGAACATTGTGCACAGCAACAGCAAAATTATGTGATGATCAATTCTGATGCACATGTCTCTTTTGAACAGTGAGGAGATTCAGGCCAGTTCTAATGGTCTTGTGATGGAGCAAGCCATCTGCATGCAGAAAGATGACCGAGTCTAGATCAGCATAAGATTTTCACCTATTTTTGTTGGTTTGCTTGCTTTTTGTTTTCTTTCTCATTTTTTCCTTTTTTGATCTGATTTTTCTTGTACAACATGATAATTGTGGAAATATGTATTGAAAAGTTTCACGTTTAATATGTATTGGATTGCTTGCTATCTAAGGAAGGAGTGGGAGGAAGGGAGAAAATAAATTGGAACACATTTTGCAAGGGTGAATGTTGAAAACTATGCAGAAATATTGAAAATAAAAAGCTTTAAAAAAGGATTTTGCCCCCAGATGGCTTTTAAAAGTACTAATTTACATTTTAAATTTTTACAAATTTAAAATTAAGGTTCCTTATTTACTGTCAGTTTATTATAATAAGTGATTGTAACATACTGGTGTATATACTTAATTTTTGTTAAATTACTTTTCATTTTCCCCAGTTCTTTTAAAAAACATGAAAAGAGACAAGTTGGAGGGGTTGTAAAATATAAACATTAATATTTTGGAAAGTGGAATTTTGCTAAAAGTGATAAAAATATTTATTCCTTTTGACTCATTGTTAGGCCTATACCCTAATGAGGACAAAGATGAAAGAAACATCTCATACACATCAATATTTATAGTAGCTCCTTAAAGTATCTATATAGTATAAAAAAAGAGGATGTTCATTGAGAGGAGAATAGCTAAACAAATATTGGCAAACTAATATAATAGAATATTACTCTACTTTTTAATATGCTGAATGTGAAAGACACAAATGAAAATAAGATTTATATGAACTGGTGAAAAGTAAAAGAAGCAGAGACCGGGAATATAGGCTAAATAATATATAAACTAACTGCAACTCCAATTCAACAATCATTTATAAAACCTTTAACTTGCCAATTATTATGCTAAGCATTAAAGATATGATAAGATAGTCCATGCTCTAAATGGACTTAACAATTTAAAATGGGAAACAACATACCAATAGAGGTGGGAAAGTGGGACCAGACACTAGAGAGTACAAGCTTAAAAGCACCTTGCTTTGTGGAGTTGAACCAAGTAGGGTAACAGATGCAAAATGAAGTGATCTAAAAGTTAAGTTTTTCAAACTAGTATTTTATTTTTAAAAATGCATGCAAAAAATTTTTCAACAATTGCCTTTGCAAAATCTTGTATTCCAGATTTTTCACCCTTTCTCATTCCCCTCCTCTCTGCAAGAAAGCAAGAAATCTAATATAAGTTAAACACGTGTAATTCTTCTAAATATATTTCTATATTTGTCATGCTGCACAAGACAAATTAGATTAAAATGAAAAAAAATGAGAAAAAAAACCAAGCAAACAAGCAACAACAAGGTGAAAATATGATTTGTTCCATATCCAATCCACAATCAATAGTTCTCTCTCTAGATACAGATGGCTCTTTTCATCACAAATCTATTGGAATTCTCTTGAATCACCTAATTACTGAAAAAAGCCAAGTCAATCACAAAAAATCATCACATAATCTTGTTACTGTTGTATATACTCTCTTGATTCTGCTCACTTTACTTAATCATCAATTTATGTAAGTCTTTCTAGGTTTTTCTGAAATCACCCTACTTATCATTTCTTACAGAACAATAATATTCCATTACATTCATACACCATAGCTTTTTCAGTCATTCCTCAAATTATGGGCATCCGCTCAATTTCCAATTCCTTGCCACTACAAAAAAAGGCTGTTACATTTTTGCAAATACAGGTCCTTTTTCCTCTTTTATGATCTCTTTGGGATACAGGCCCGGGCCCAGCAGAGACACTGCTGAATCAAAGGGTATGCACAGTTTAATAGCCCTTTGGGCATAGTTCTAAGTTGCTCTAAGGATTGGTTTTTATCAGTTCACAACTCCACTAACAATGTATTGGTGTCCCAGTTTTCCCACATTCCCTATCACATTCATAATTATCTGTATCTGTCAACTTAGCCAATCTGAGAGGTGTGTAGTGTTTTAATTTTCATTTCTCTAATCACTAATAATTTAGAACACCTTTTCATATGACTAGAAATGGTTTCAATTTCTTCATCTGAAAATTGTTCATATCCTTTGATCATTTATCAATTGGAGAATGGTTTGAATTCTTATAAATTTGGGTTAATTCCCTATACATTTTAGAAATGAAGCCTTTATGAGAAACACTGAAATATACTTTTATTCTCAGATTTCTGTTTCCCTTCTAATTTTGGCTGCATTGGTTTTGTTAGTTCAAAACCTTTTTAACTTAATGTAATCAAAATTATCCATTTTGCACTACATGATATTCTCTAGTTCTTCTTTGACCATAAATTCCTCCCTTCTCCACAGATCTGAGAGGTAGACTATTGTTGATTCTCCTAATTTGCATATAGTCTCACTCTTTATGTCTAAATCATGAATCCATTTAGACCTTATCTTGGTATAGGATGTTAGATGCTGGTCAATGCCTAGCTTCTACCATACTGTTTTCCAGCTTTCCCAGAAATATTTGGCTAAGATTGAGTTCTTATCCCTGAAGCTTTGGATTTATCAAACATTAAATTAATATAGTCATTGACTATTGTGTCTTGTAAACCTCATCCACTGATCAACTACTCTATTTCTTTGACAATACCACCAAATGGTTTTGATGACCACCACTTTATTATATGGTGTTGGTACAGCTAGGCCAGTTTCCTCTGCTTTTGTCTTTATTAATTTCCTTGAAATTCTTCATCTTTTGTTCTTCCAGATGAATTTTGTTATTATTTTTACTAGTTCTATAAAGTAAGTTCTTGGCAATTTGATTGAAATGGTACTGAATAGGTAGATTTAGGTATATTTATCATTTTTACTATTTTAGTTCAGTTCACTCATGACTACTTGATATTCTCCAATTGTTATTTTGTGAAAAGTGTTTTGTAACTGTGTTCATATAGTTCCTGACTGTCTAGGCAGGTAGATTCCCAAATATTATCCACAGTTATTTTAAATGGAATTTCTTTTTCTATCTCTTGCTGTTGGACTTTGTTGATAACAAATAGAAATTCTGATTATTTATATAGGTTTGTTTTATATCCTTCAATTTTTGCTGAAGTTATTAACTGTTTCTAGAAGTTTTTTTAGTTGATTCTCTTGAATTCTCTAAATATATCATCATATTGTCCTCAGAATGATACTTTTGTTTCTTCATTGCCTATTCTGATTCCTCCAATTTTTTTTTCTCATTGCTAAAGTTTACATTTGTAGTACAATATTGAATAATAGTGGTAATAATGGGAAACCTTGTTTCACCCCTCATCTCACTGGGAATGCTTCTAGCTTATACCCATTACAAATAATATTTGTTGATTGTTTTAGATAGATGGTACTTATCATTTTCAGAAAAAACTCCATTTATTCCTAGAATATTTAGTGCTTTTAATGGGAATGGATGTTCTATTTTGTCAAATTATTTTTTTTACATCTATTGAGATCATCATGTGATTTCTGTTAGTTTGGTTATTGATATGTTCAATTATGCTGATAGTTTTTCTGATATTGAACCAGCCCTGCTTTGCTAGTATAAATCCTACTTGCTCATATTGTATTATCCTGGTGACAAGATGCTATTATCTATTCAATAATATATTTTTTTAAGATTTTGGCATCAATATTCATTAGGAAAATTATTCTCTAATTTTCTTTCTCTGTTTTGGCTCTTATCAGCACCACCTCAGTTTTGGCTCTTATCTGTGTCATAAAAGGGAATTCCAGATTGCTCACCAGAATAGTTGGATTATTTCACAACTCCACCAACAATGTATTGGTGTCCCAGTTTTCCCACATCTGCTCCAACATTTATTATTGCCTTTTCCTGTCAATTTAGCCAATCTTAGAAGTGTGAGGTGATACTCAGAGTTGTTTTAATTTCTATTTCTCTAATCAATAATGATTTAGAGTATTTTTTCATATAACTATAAATGACTTTAATTTCATCATCTGAAAATTGTCTGTTCATATCCTTTGACCATTTATCATTTGGGGAATGATGTGTGTTCTTATATACACAGTTCTATTATTTTTTAAATGAGACCTTTGTCAGAAATATTGGCTGTAAAAGATTTTTCCCAGCTTTGTACTTCCCTTTTAATCTTGTTTCTGATGGTTTTGTTTTTGCAAAAACTTTTTTTTTAAATTTAATGTAATCAAAGTTGTTCATTTTGCTTTTCATAATATTCTCTAGTTCTTCTTTGGTCACAAATTCCTTCTACAAAGATCTGATGGGTAAATTTTCCCCTGTTATTTCTTAAGGGACAAGTCAGTTCTCCAAGAGTCTCCACAGCTATGGATCACAACATCTGGCAGCTTTTACTGACCCAAATGTTGCAGACTAGGAATGAGATAAATTGGAGGCAGAAGGAAGAGGAGAGAGGTCAGACAATACAATGGTCTCTCAATCAGAGGGGTGAGAGAACAGCAACTGCCTCTCAGTCTCTTTGTATCATCCTCTTACAAGAGGAGATCCATTCTGGGTTGGATCTCCAAGTAGCCACTGTTAGGTAGCTCCTGTGTATTTCAGCAGCTCTCTCATGTATTTCAACATATGGTGCCCAAACATGGGGTAGAAGATAAGAATTACAAGAAGAACCAGAGCTGTTTATGAGAAGGATCCTTCCAGAATTAAGGAAGGAGAGCCCCGGTAAGACATTTTTAGTCAGGATAATTAAAGGGGCCAGTACATTAAAGGACCAAGCCAAGAGACTGATGAGAGACTTAAATGCTTGTTCTGACTACAGTCCTCTGCTCCATTAGAAAGTTTGCCTTGATTAGCACCTGCTACAACCATCCAGATAGGGCTGCTTGCATTCCTCAATGTGCAGACCATGCTGTTGGGGGAAAATACTAGCAAAAAAACAAAAAATGAGGAATTGTTAAGGGACAGGTCAATTCTCTGAGAGCCTCTACAGCTGTGGATCACAACATCTGAAGGAGTTGCAGAGCAGCCTTTGCTGACTCAGGTGTTGTGGACTAGGAATGAGATAAATTGGAGACAAAGGAAAGAGGAGAGAAGTCAGACAATGCAATGGCCTCTCAGTCAGAGAGGTTAGAGTACAGCAACTTCCTCTCAGTATCCTTGTATCATCCTCTCACAAGAAAAGATCCATTCTGGGTTTGATCTCTAAGCAAGCATTGTCAGGTGGCCCCCATGTATTTCAGCAGCTCTTCTGTGTATTCCAACAGTTGTAATTTGTTTATGGTATCATCCTTTATGATCAAATAATGTATTCATTTTTATCTTATTTTGGTATAGGGTGTGAGATGTATTTCTAGTCCTAGTTTCTGACCATATTTTCCAATTTTCCCAGCACTTTTTCTCAAATAATGAGTTCTTATTTCCAGAAGCTGGAGTTTGGGGGTTTATCAAATACTAGATTGCTATAGGCCTTGATTATTGTGTTGTGTATATCTAATCTATTCCACTGATCCATCACTCTATTTTTTAACCAGTACCAATTTTTTTATATATATAACTGCTATTTTATACTATAGTTTAATGTTTGGTACTACTAAGCTGCCATTCTTTGTGGGGGGGAGGGGTTCATTAATTCCCTTGACTTTTTGATCTTTTGTTTTCCAGATGAATTTTGTAATTATTTTTTCCATATTTATTTATATTACATTTATATGTAAATATAATATATTATATTTCTATAAAATTATGTTTGGTAGTTTGATTGGTATGGCAGTGAACAAGTAGACCAATTTGGGCAGAATTGTTATTTTTATTACATTAGCTAGGCTCAGTCATAAGCAAATGAAATTCTCCCAATTGTTTATATCTGACTTTATTTGTGTGAGAAGTGTTTTGTGATTGTCTTGATCTAGTTCTTGGGTTTGTCATGAAGGTAGACCTTCAAGTATTTTGTTTTGTCTACAATAATTTTAAATGGAATTTCTCTTTCTATCTCTTGATGATGGACTTTGTCATTAATATATAGTTTTGCGGATGATTTGTGTAGATTTGTTTTATATCCTACAACTTTGCTAAAGATTTGAATTGTTTCCGATAGATTTTTGAATGATTTTCTAGTATATCATGCAGTATATTTTCTAATTATATCATCATATCATCTACAAAGAGTGATAGTTTTACCTCCTCATTGCCTGTTCTAATTCTTCTAATTTGTTTTTCTTTTCTTCTTGCTAAAGCCAACATTTCTAGTACAATGTTGAATCATCGTGGTCATCAATAATAGTCATCCTTGTTTCACGCTGATCTTATTGAGTAACTGAGATTTCTATGCTCTAATACATATAAGTATCATGTACTTCTGCGAAAAAGGTATAGTCCTTTCAATTCTCATTCAAATTTCTCCAAAGCTCTATCATAACTAAATAACTAAAATTTTATTCACTTCCTTAACTTCTTTATTTTCTAAACTGTTTAGATTTATCTAGTTCTGATAGAGAGAGTTTTATATCCTCTACTAGTGTAGTGTTGCTGTCTATTTCTTCTTAAAATTAATTTAATTTCTAAGAATTTGGATGCTATACCACTTGATGCATATATGTTTAGTATTGATATTATTTCATTATCTATGGGAAATTTTGGAAAGATGTAATTTACTTCCTTATCTCTTTTAATTAAATCTATTTTTCTTTTACTTGATCTGAGATCAGAATCACTACCCTTTTTTTTGTTTGTTTTTTTGTTTTTATTTCAGCTGAAGCACAACATATTCTAGTCCAGCCTTTTACTTTTATATGTATATGCTTCAAATGTGTTTCTTGTAAACGACATATTATAGGATTCTAACTTTTAATATAGTCTACTATCCACTTCAATTTCATGGGAGTCATGGGGACTGTTGATCCCAGTCACATTCACAGTTAAAATTACTAACTCTGTATTCCCCACTACCTATTTCCCAAAAGTTATAGTTGTCTCTCTTCTTCCACTCTTCACCTTTTCATCAGAGTTTTGCTTTTGACCACCATCTCCCTCCATCTGCCTTCCTTTTTTTTTTTTATCTCTGCTTTCTTAATCCTTTTCTCTTCAACTTCTGCCCTCCTTTCTATTAGACTCCTCGTTTCTTTTCCCCTTTTCCTTCCTACTTCCCTATAAGGTGAGACACATTTTTATACCAAGCAAAGTATGTACATATTTATTCTTTGAGCCAAATATGATGAGATTAAGATTCAAACATTGGTCATCCCCTTTCTTCTTTTCCTCAACTGTAATAGGTCTTTTTCCTCTTTGTGTGACATAATTTAACCTACTTTTATCTTTTTTCCCCTCTTCTCCCAGTACAATCACCTTTCCACTCTTCATTTCTTTTTTCTTAATATAATCACATTAAAGTCAACTTGCACCTGCACCTCTAAGTATACTCCTCACTGCTCTGACAAAGATACAGTTCTCAAAAGTTATACATATCATCTTTCCATGTAGGGATGTAAATATTTTAATGTTTAAAAAGCATAGTTTTTTTTCTGCTGTTTATCTTTTTATACTTCTCTTGAGTTGTATTTGGAAATCAAATTTTTCTGTTCAGATCTGGTCTTTCATTACAAAAGACTGAAAACCCCTTATTTCATCAAATGATCATCTTTCCCTGAAAGATGTTGCTTAATTTAGTTGTTCCTTGATAGTAAGGCAAGTTTCTTTGCCTTCCAGAATATCATATTATCAGCCCTCCGATTCTTTAATGTAGAAGCAACTAGTCCTGAGTAATTCTGATTGTGGCTCCTCATTATTTGAATTGTTTATTTCTGGCTGCTTACAATATTTTCTCCTTATAGGATAATTCTGAAATTTAGTTACTATATTCCTTGGAGTTTTCATTTTGGGAATCTCTTTCAGGAAGTGATTGCTCGATTCTTTCAATGACTGTTTTAGACTCTAGTTTCTAGGATATCAGGGCAGTTTTCCTTAATGATTTCTTGAAAGATGCTGTCCAGGGACTTCTGGCCAAGATGGCAGAGAGGACACATGCATCTATCTAAGCTCTTTCTTGCCCTCAGAATACTTTTTTTCATGATATGGCCTTGGAATTAGTGCTTGATTGAAAAAAACCACAAATACATTACCAACAGAAGATATCCTCGAAATTCGCCAGAAAAGATCTGTTTTTGTTCACGGGCAGGGACGATTAGACTAGGTGCAGACTGCAGGCAGTGTCCACATTAAAGGATCGAAGAGCCTGGAATCTGATGTACCAAAAGGCTAAAGAACTTGGTATGCAGCCAAGAATAACTCACCCAGCCAAAATGAACATTTTTCCCCCCAAGGGAATAAGATGGACATTCAATGAAATAGGTGAATTTCACCTATTTCTGATGAAAAAAAAAAAAAGAACTAAACAAAAAGTTTGATCTACAAATATAGAACTCAAGAGAAATATAAAAAGGTAAACTATATTTCTGTTATGAATTTACATAAAGAACACATATATAATTTGGTTTTACAGTTATAAATATAAAAAAGAAACTAGAGGTGGAAAGGAAATTATACCAGAAAAAGGGTAAAGTGGGGTTACTATATCTCACAACCAGGCAAAGGAAACCTATTTTATCTGAGGGAAAGAAGGGAGAGGGATGAACATAGCGAGAATTTTACTTCCATCAGAATTGGCTTAAAGAGAAAAATATTAGATATATTCAATTTACAGAGAAACTTCTCCCACCTCATTAAAAAGTAGAAGGAGAAGAGTGAAAAGAGGAGTAGGCTAAGCCGAAGGGAATACAGAAATTGTGAGGAAAGGCGATAAGAAAAGGGGAGAAACTCTAAGGTGGGGGAAGGGATTCTAAAAAGAGAGGGCTGTGAGAGGCAAGTGGTGCTCACAAGTTTAATACTGGGGAGGGGGGTAAGGAGGAAGGAAAGGAGAAAATGATAAGCAGGGGTTAACAAGATGGCTAGAAATATAGAATTAGTAATTTTAACCATAAATGTGAATGGGGTAAACTCCCCCATAAAGTGGAAGCGGATGGAAGACTGGATCAAAAGCCAGAATCCTACAATATGTTGTTTACAAGAAACATACTTGAAGCAAGGTGATACATACATAGTAAAAGTAAAAGGCTGAAACAGAATTTACTATGTTTCAGGTGAAGTAAAAAAAAACAAAAAAAACAAACAAAAAAAAAAAAAAAAAAAAAAAAAACAAAACAGGGGTAGGTAGCCATCCTGATCTCAGATCAAGCAAAAACAAAAATTGATCTAATTAAAAGAGATAAGGAAGGGCACTATATCTTGCTAAAGGGTAGCATAGATAATGAAGTAGAAGTAATATCAATATTAAACATATGTGCACCAAGTTGTGTAGCATCTAAATTCTTAAAAGAGAAATTAAGAGAGCTGCAAGAAAAAATAGACAGCAAAAGTATAATAGTTGGAGATCTCAACCTTGCACTCCCAGAAATAGATAAATCAAACCACAAAATAAATAAGAAAGAAGTCAACGAGGTGAAAAGAATACTAGAAAAATTAGATATGATAGATCTTTGGAGAAAAATAAATGGAGACAGAAAGGAGTATACTTTCTTCTCAGCAATTCATGGAACCTATATAAAAACTGACCATATATTAACATATAAAAACCTCAAATTCAAATGCAGAAAGGCAGAAATAGCAAATGTATCCTTTTCAGAACATGATATAATGAAAATTACATTCAATAAAAAGGTAGGGGGAAAATAGACCAAAAATAATTGGAAACTAAATGATCTCATCCTAAAGAAGGATTGGGTGAAACAGAAAATCATAGACATAATTAATAATTTCACCCAAGAAAATGACAATAAAAAGATGTTATACCAAAATGTATGGGATGCAGCCAAAGTGGTAATAAGGGGAATCTTCTATCACAAGAAGCCTACATGCATAAAACAGAGAAAGAGAAGGTCAATGAGCACAGGGGAGTTTGTCTCAAACTTTCTTTACATGACAACAGGGAATTCTCACTGACTGCTCTGGGGATGGTGGTGCTTCAGGTTTTCCCACTGCACTGTATGGGTCTGCCCAAATCCCACCTGTTTTGCTGGGGTTTGATAACTCACAATTTGCTTTCTGTAGGTATGTGGGAGGTCTCGCTGCTAGTCTCCTGATCCACTGACCTTCAGAACCAGATAGAACAGAGGAGGCAATGGTGTTATATTTTGCCCAAGTATGTCCTGCTAGATTCTCTTTATTACACTCCAAATGTTTGTGGTTTCTTTCACTACAAAATCTGTTCAGAGCCTTGATCTAGTATTCATTATAAGGGAACCTGGGGAGAGGTCAGGCAATGTCCTGTCTACCCTCCACCATCTTGACTTCACCTTCCAATTTCTGCCTTCTATAAAGAAAGCATTGGGATATGCCTCCAGATCTCTAAAGCAGAGGGGAGAAAAGACTGAGAGAAATGGAGTCAATCAGGGATTAAGTTAGCATAATGATGGTGAATTTGGAAGAGATGAAACTATTTGGAAGAGTTGAAATGTAGCAGAAAGCAATGCAAAGTCAAGCTATGAAACTAAATGCTATGAAATTATAATAATGAAGCTTAGATTTGATAAGGATATTTCCTGTATTTAGCTGATCCATTTGCAGAAGTAGGAGATTATGGTTATGGAGCATTGAAGAACATAATAGACTAAGTTAATGTGTTATTTACTTTTGTTGATTTTTCTTCTTTCTTTCTTATAAGAAATGGTTCTCAAGGAGAAGGATATATTAGGAAATGAAATATAAGGAAGAAGTGTTCCCTATGTGTAGTGAGGGGTTTATATTTGACTGGGGCCTGTCCTTAAGTGTCTCAAAGGGAGGCAGACTTCTCCAGAATCTTTTCCTTTCATCCTTCTCCAAAAGAGATTTTCATCCCTAACATGAGGGGAAACAGGAATCCCTCTCCCTAGGGAAAAGTGATATGTGTGTGTGCTAGCACACACACATAAATATATGTTGTGTATATATGCACATAAACATGTCATATGTATATATTTATATATTCCCTAAAATATCATTTTTCTAGAGTATATGACTAAATTTTGATCACTTTGTCATTTGCGGGGATGAGGACCCCAAATTCTATTTCCAAGATTTGACCCCTTCCCCACCTAGTATCAATTTTACAATGAAGGCTCATAGAAAATAGCAAAGAAACTAATTTATTCAAAGCAGAGCAAAACAGCAATCAAAAAATTATATATAGGAGATTATATACCAGACAATATTTAGTAAAAGAGCTCTTCCATTGGGAGAGAGGGAAATACTCAAGAGAGCAGGTCCTGGATCTTACCCAAAAAGAAATTGAAAATCTCTACAATACCAAGCTGAAAGAGGGAAATTATAGACACAACCCACTTCTCTCATGTCTTCCCAGTCTATTTTTTAAGCAACTTGGAGTGGGATTAGTCTTTCATCTTCTCTCTAGAACCTGGAAGCTGACTAGGCTTTCAGGTATAATTCTTACTGGCAGAATTCCCAAAAAGGGGCTTAAAAAGAAACTCTTGATTGGAAAGCCTTGAAAAAGACTCAAAGGACAGTTTTACTTATAAAGACTGGAGGGGGTCCTGGCTGATAATTGAAGCTCTCACTTCTTTTTAACTCTGGCTTTCCTCTCAACTCACTCAGAGTCTTCATCTCCACCAATATGAAGAGAGTCCCTTACCAATGGGCTTTGAGAGATGGGTTAAAGGTTATGTGAAAATTAGTTAATGGTTTTATTTATCTTAGAGATTTTTACATTCCAGTTGCCGAAGACAACAGACTTCTTGGCTATCTCTAGATAACCTAATGAAAATTATTTAAATGTCAGAAACAGTGAAAATAAGATAAACGTGGTATAACTCCAGACTCTCATATCTGAAAAATCAGGCTTTTGAACAACTTCCTTGTCTCTTTACACATCTGGGATTGTTAGAAATGCAACTATACTGACATGGCAAAAAATGCAAAATAAATTTTCTGACATATATTACCTTCAGAGAAAACATGTTTCTTGGAGACTTTGAAGTGAATTATTTAGCCTGCCAAGCCCTAACACTGTCCACTATAATAGAATTAAAAGCATAAAGCTGGCAGCAACAATGGATTTTCTTGCTATTATTTTAGCATAATTGGATTTGTTGGCATCCTTTCTTAGCATTCAAGATATTAAATCCTAGAGCATACAACTTACTGTAATGTATCGGATTAATAATCAGCACTACTGGATATCTCAGATAAAAGGCTATAAAGTAACTGGCTAAACAGGGTGAGATGAAGAAAATGAGGGCTTTAAAAAAATAAAGAATGTGTAAACTATTATTTCCAATCTATACCAAAGCATATTTTATATATTAGATAGAAGTTCTTAATACACAGGGGAAAAAGGATGTGTGCATTTCACTGGCATTTAGTCATCAGAGATAAAATGGTTTATTTTAAAAGAGAAATGTTGCATTATTTAAGAGTGTAATATACAGGGAATATTCCCTCATATGTGGACCCCTTGGTAAAGCTTCTCTAGATTCAAGGTATAATTTGGGACTGCATAAATTCAGTAACAGATCACTACTTCATATTGATGTATTTATTTTTACTAGTCAGAGAACTAAATTAAAACCAAGAAAAAAAATATTTAGTAAAATGTCCAGGGCACATCTATGGAGGATAATCTTATGTTACTTATATTATAAGTCTGATGTCTTCTGATGATACTACTAAAATATTCACTCTGTTTTTCTTTCTTCTAAGTTTTCTCTCAACAAGAAATACAACTAGCTGTCTCCTTATTTCACTACTAGACCCTCCCTTGTACTGAGTTATCTGCTGTTCTTTAAACTGGCTGTTTTGTTTCTGTTGAATTAATGAATAAATGATATTTTAAACATTATTAAGGTATTTCTATTCATCACATATCATGTGAAGGGCCAAGAATGAAAGTCCAAAAGTAAGAGAAATACTGCAATACAAATACTGTTTATTTCCAAAAATGATTAAATAAGTGGCTACAGAGCTTTATTTAGATAAAGACAGGATGACAGGTCTTTTTGCTTCTTTGTTTTAGAGGATATGAGTTCATATCCAACTAAGAAAAGTCAGGTAGAATGTCACTAAGATTAAGTCTTACTTCTTAACTTTCATCTCAGGATACATATCACACGACTTTGTCCTTATCCACTCTCTGGTTTAGGAATAGAAATCCCTAAACCATCTTTTCTGGCTTTCCACACAAATCACTGAGAGCAAGAATTAAAAGGAAGCAAAGGAGACAAGAGCATTGCTCTCTCCCATAATTTCTGGTTTATTATGCATTTCTATCTACATCAACACTATTACCCATTGGTACTATGTTTTGATCAATGAAAAATCTCACTATCTACCCATGTAAGACAAAGGAAGAAAAAGAGTGAATGATAGCTTTTCCTCATATTATCTAAAGAGATTAGTCATCAGCTTTTTTTACAGCTATAGTGCAGAAGAAATAGGAGTGTATGCAGTAGTTTTTTAAAAATGCACTTTTTTTCACACAGAAGAGTTGATTATAACATAATGTCATCTAAAGGATAACTATACAAAAGCCAGTACCAGGAAGAGAATACATTTTTATGTTCCTTCATGAATTAGATTTAAAAACTTTACAACTGTGAATTATAGTCCAATAAAATATAATCAAGGGTGCAAAAATAAATATCTTGGCAAATAACAATAACCATTACCACCTCTCCTCAAGCAGTAAAAGGCTCATTTAACTTCATTCTTCTCATACTATGTTTATAGGAATTTATATGCATAGAAGCTTTGATAAATAGAACACAGAATCACATAAAGCTAAAACTGGAGGTTTAAAATTTCAATATAAGCCCACTAATTTATAGAGACCAGGAAAATTTGTGTAACTTACACAGCTGATTAGTAAGAGTAATGACTAGAACTAAGGCCCTCTGATTCCAATTTCAATATTACTTACATTATTTCCCCATTTATTCTTGTAATGATACCTAGAGACAGTGTTTACATGGGTTTATCACTTAAACTTCCTTCTTCTCTTTCTTCATCTTCTTCAAGTGTTTTTCTTTATTTAATTTAAACAAATACAAAGTGAGAAAAAAATTGCAATATACACTGCAGAACACAAGAATTCATCATGAAACAATAAATTTGCATTCTAAGAAAACCTATATTATAGGTGACTTTCATCAGCTGAACAAAAATTTTGATCTCCAAACACAGAACTCAAGAGAAACATAAAAGTTAAAAAGGAAAGAATTCTTGAGAACTTATATTTCTGTTATGGGTATACTTAGAAAGTGTGGATATAATTTGATTTTATTATGATAATATGGAAAAGAAACTAAAAGTGAAAAGGAGATTGTATTGGAAAAAGAAGAAAAAGGAGGTAAAATAAGGAAAATTACATCTCATGAAGAAACAAAGAAGATCTATTATAATTGAGGAAAAGAAAGGAGGGGGATGAGCATTGTGTGAATCTTACTCTCATCAGACATATTTGGTTTCACAGAGAAACTTGTCTCACCTTATAGGAAAGTGGGAAGGGAAAGGGGAAAAGAAAAGGGAAGGCTAATAGAAGGTAAAACAGAAGTAGTAGGGAAAAAGTGTAAGAAAGGGAGTGAAGGGTGTTTGAGTGTGGTGGTGATCAGAAGCAAAATACTGTGAAGGAGGGAAGGGGGACAGGAAAGAGAAAAGTACAATTTGGGGTAAATAAGATAGCAGGAAATATAGAATTAGTTATTTTAACTGTGATTATGATGGAGTGAATTCTCCCATAAAACAGAAGGGGATAGCAGACTGGATTAAAAGCTAAAGTCTTACAATGTGTTGTTTACAATAAAAACATTTAAAGCAGAGTGAAGGTAAAGAGCTAGAGCAGAATTTATTATGCTACAGGTGAAGTAAAAAAAAAAAAAACTGATGTCAGATCAAATAAAAGCAAAGATGCATCTAATTAAAATAGATAAGGAAAGAAACTATATGTTGCTAAAGGACAACATAAATAATAAAGCAATATAATACTAAATATATATGCACCAAATGGTATAGCATCCAAATTCCTAGAGGAGAAGTTAAAAGGGATGCAAGAAGAATTAGACAGCAAAACTATACTACTAGGGGATCTCAACTTTGTTCTCTCAGAACTAGATAAATCAAACCACAAAATAAATAAGAAAGAAATTAAGACAGTAAACAGAATGTTAGAAAAGTTAGGTATTATAGATCTTTGGAGAAAATTGAATGGAGACAGAAGAGAGTTTACTTTTTTCTCAATGGTTCATGGAACCTATACAAAAATTGACCATGTATTAGGGCATAAAAACCTCAAAATTAAATGCACAAAGGTGTAAATAGGAAATGCATTTTTTTCAGATCATGATGCAAAAAAAAATCACATGCAATAAAAGGCCAAGGGAAAATAGACCAAAAATTAATCAGAAACTAAATAATCTAATCATAAAAAATAAATGGGTAAAACAAATAAATCAAAGACAAAATCAATAACTTCAAGAGAATGACAATGAGATAACATATCAAAATTTGTGGGATACACCCAAAGAGGTTACTATGGGAAATTTTATATTTCTAGTTGCTTACTTGTACAAAAATAGAGAAAGAGAATATCAATGAACTGGGTTTACAACTAAAAAGCTAGAAAAAGAACAAATTAAAAACCTTCAATGAAATATAAAATTTGAAATTCTGGAAATAAAAGGGGACATTAATAAAATTGAAAATAAGAAAAGTATTGAGTTAATAAATAAAACTGATTTGGTTTTATGAAAAAATCAACAAAATAGATAAACATTTTGTTAATTTGATTAGAAAAAGAAAAGAAGAAAATCAAATTGTTAGTCTTAAAAATGAAAAGGGAGACCACCAATGAAGAGGAAATTATAGCAATAATAATTATTTTGCCCAACTCTATGTCAATAAATTTGATAATTTAAATGAAATGGAGGAATATCTACAAAAATATGGATTGTGTAGGTTAAGAGAAGAAGAAATAAATTATCTAAATAGTCCCATTTTAGAAAAAAGAAATAGAACAATCTACTAATCAACTTCCTAAGAAAAAATCTCCAGGGCCAGATGGATTTACATGTAAATTCTACCAAACATTTAAAGGACAGTTAATTCAAATACTATATAAACTATTTGAAAAAATAGGAAAAGAAAGTTCTGCCAAACTCCTTTTATGACACAGATATGATACTGATACCTGTAATGTCTGGACTAGCTCTCTGGAGGATGTTGAGACCATCCTGAGTCTTTGGTGTTAGTGGAGGAGTTAAGGAGGCAGGAGACTAATGAGGATAGATGGTCAAAGATAAAAGTGCGAAATCTTCTTTGTGTCTGAGTCTGTGGCTGGAAGAGTCCTCTGTGGCTATGGCTGAGATAGTTCTTCTGTGTCTGTGGCTGAGAGGGCCAATCCCAGTTCTCCCAACCCTTAAATACTTCAGTACCATTACATCCCTACCACAACTGAGCATGTGCAACCATTACATCACCATATCACATTAAGTATATGTTTAGAGAACCATTATCTCACACTGAGTGCTTAACTATAAGCATCTTGCTATTCTTGATTCAAGTAGATCTTTTCAGAGTTCCAGAACTCTACATCTCCCATTTTCTTTTGTCTTAGAATACAGGTGATCATGGCCTCCCTGACTTCTCAGGAAGGGAGGTGAAAGCACCATAAAAGGGGGTGATTACATTTCCCTGACTTCTCAGGAAGGGAGGTGAAAACACTTAAGGGAAATGGGGAGTCAAACCAGATATTGTTAGCAGGTTTCCTCTGGGCTGAAGGGACTTACTTGAAACAGGTATTCATAAATCCATTAGCATGGGAGGTATTACACAAGCACATACTAATATAACACAGGCTAATAGTGATATAACAAACAACATGAATCAATATGAGGAATTATACATGTCCATAAATCCTTGAAGGAGGGTATATAAATAACAATCGCACATACAACTCCTTCAGCAGCCAAGAGATAGTCCAAAACTTTTCTATTGTCCATTACTTCGTGTATCAGGCAATCCAATGATTCCTGCAGATTTTGAAGTCCTGCAACAGTCTCATTATGTCTCAGGGAATCCAATGATTCCTGCTGGTTTTAAAGTTCTGCAGCACTCTCATCAACAATTTTTGATGTTCATGAGTCAATTGCCATAACTGCCATGCTCTTTCAGTTGTGGACAGTCAGCAATGGAGCCATCTGATGTTTCTTGGCACTTCTTTGTTTTCTCTCCAATGGACAAGGTGAATATGGCTCACTGTCACCCATCTGATTCCTTCTCCATCTGTAGAGGTACAAGCAAACTTTCTCCCCCAAACAGTTAACCTATCTAGTCCCTTCCATTCACCACTATCTAGATCTCTCCACATTACCTGGAGATTATCTAAAGATAGTGGAGCTGCTCGCAATGGATACTGCCCTTCTGGCGGGTTATAAAACCTGTCTGCTGGAGTCAGTGCATCGTTATCAAAAATAAAAAAAAATAATAGTATAAAGAGCTAAATTTAAAAGTTCTCTAGGGTTACCTGTGGCTCCTCCTTTCTTTTGTTTTTGGAAGAGCATCTTGAAGTCTCTGTTTCTCCTCTCTATCATTGCCTGGCCTTGAAGATTAAAAGGTTTGTCAGTGGTTTGTAAGATCTGATATCGGTCACAAAAGTGTACAAAATGATTAGAAGTATATGCAGGTCCAGTATCTGTTTTTACTGCTTGTGGCACACCCATGATTGAAAATGCTTGTATAAGGAATTCAGTGACCACTCGGCTGTCTCTTTTGCTGCTTAGTATTTCAAAATTAAATCCTGAAAAGGTGTCTGCTACAACATGGATAAAAGACAGACGACCAAAAGATTTATAATGGGTCACATCCATTTGCCAAATTTCATTGGGTCTCAAACCATGAGGGTTCTTCCCTGGCGAGAAAGTAAAAGGCTGGAAAGAAAGGCAAGCTGTACAGGGTTTTACTCTGCTCCTAGCTTCCTCTTTTATTATCCCAAATTGCAAATGTAAAGCTGAAGCAGCCTGGTGATATTTAGGATGAGATTCTTGGGCTGCCTAAAATAAAGGAGTATTGCCTAACATGGATAGAAGGCTATCTGCCTTTGAATTTCCATAAAAAATAGGAACTGGAAGTCTACTATGAAAGTAGACATGCAAGATATAAATCTTATCTGGATGCCTTCTCACTTGCTCTTGAAATTTCTTAAAAAGCTGATATATATTAGAAGCTACAAATTTTATTTGGCCTTTGGCAATCTTTGTACCATACCTGCTGAATAGTCTGAATCAGATATTATATTTACATCTCTTGGATAATAAGTAAGACGTAGCATGATTGCACACAATTCATTCTGCTGAGGGGATTGAAAAGGAGTTCTAACTACTCTCTTTATAGTTAAGTCATGAGAGTATACAGCACAAATATTATGTTTGGATGCATCTGTAAAGATTGTTGGTCCTTTAAGAGGAACCTTAGAAACTTTTTCTTCAAAAATTCATGGACAATTATGTAATAGCTGGATTATCTTTGATGGAGACCTGTGTGCAAAATCTGGAGCTGTGGCCAATAAAATTTGCCTCTCTGGGATGGTTTCGTAGCATACATTAATTTGTGCATTGGTATAAAAGGTGTATATCTTGTCAGGTCTTATCCCAAATAATTGTATTACTCACTTAATGGTCTTTAATAAAATTCTAGACACAAGCATTGGGAAAGGAGTAAGGCTTTGGTCTGGTTGTGCTGAGAGGTTCATCCACTGCATTCCACTGTCTCCTTGATGAAGGACTGTTGTGGATGACTCTTTTGTAGGAAAACCTGATAATTCCAAGGGTTTTTTGAGTGACTCTTTCACCACATTGGATAAAGCCATTTCAAATTTTCTCAAAGCCTCGAGCTTCTTTTGTAAGCTAGTGTAGTGAGTTTAAAGCATTGTCTCCCTTTAAAATGTCATATAATGGCTATAATTAATAGGTAGTTAAGCCTAACATGGAATGCATCCATTGGATATCTCTTATCGATTTCTGAAAGTCATTTAAGGTGTTCAACTTCTCTGTTCTTAAAAAAAGCTTTTGTACTGTAATCACCTTAGGATATACTTCATATTCTAAAAACTGAAAAAGAGTGTGCCTTTGAATTTTTTCTGGAACTATATGCAATTTGTAGTTCCTTAGTGTTTCTATGGTCTTTATTATAGACATGTTTCTAACATTTGTTCCTCAGCCGCACAACCCAATATATCATCCATGTAATGTAACAACATAACTTTTGGAAATCTTCTTACTGGAGTAAGAGCAGCAGCAACATACATTTGACACATAGGGCAAAACTGTCCATTTGTATCTTTTATAAGGTTCAGTTAAATTAACGCTGGGCACTGAAAAGGCAAATCTTTTCATATCCTCCTTATCTAGAGGGACAGAATAGAAACAATCCTTAATGTCTATAACTCTGAGGCCATTCTCTAGGCAAATGAGTAGGAGAAGGAAGTCCAGGCTGAAGAGTACCCATAGTTTTTATCTGTTCATTTACTTTTCTTAAATCAGTTAACATCCTCTATTTTCCAGATTTCTTTTTACCACAAATACAGGGGAATTCCAAGGACTTAGAGAAAGTTGTAAGTGTCCTTGGTCAAGTTGCTCCTCTACCATATTTAAAGGCCTGAATTTTATCACTCACTAATGGCCACTGTTCCACCCACACTGGTATATCAATTTTCCATTGAATGGGAACAGGAGAGAGTGTAGGCAGACCTTCAACAGCAGCCCTGCCTAAAAAGCCAAAGTACTCAATTGTAATCCTAAGTGTTGTAAAATGTCTCTTCCCCATAGATTAATGAGGATTTTATTTACTACAAAAGGAGTAAAAAAAACTCCTATTTCCCCTTCAAATATCCATTTCAAAGGGGTAGCACTAATTTCATCTGCTATTGATCCTCCTATGCCAGACATATAAGTGTCTGTCTTAATCATTGGCCAATGACTGGGCCAATTGACACTTTTAATGACTGTACAATCTGCACCTGTGTCTAACAATCCTTTCAATGGTATGCCATTTACATAGATAGTGAGCATAGAATGGTCAACTGTAAGAGTTGCATTCCAGAATATTCCCGGATTCTGTTATTGGAAGTCAAAATCTGGGCAAATATCACCAAATTGCCTATTAGGAGTATCTATCAGTAAACCTGATGCTACTACTTCTCTTGGGTGATGTTACACATTGTCTGACTAGGATACCCATTCCCCAGTTTCCCAAGTCAGTGTATGGATAAACACTGTTTAGTAAGCCCTTGCAGGAGGTGAAATGGTCAAGCCTACTGTGCCTGGAGGCAAAGGAAATATAGGCTGGACAGGGACAGATTTCACCTCTCCAGTAGTCCCAGATGCATACAACTCTTATTCTCCCCAATTGTAATCTCTTTCTCCCTTCAGGTTGCTTCTCCACTGATTGATCATGTTGGAGTACTGAACTTCTAGAAACTCTCTGGAAGTAACATCAGCTGCTGTCATGCCCCAGGTGTTTTTTGCCTGAGACCCTGGAGCTGAGCCTCACTTTCCATTTCCCTGAGTCAATCTACATTTGGATGCCCAATGAAAACCTTTATTGCATTTTGGACATAGAGTTTGGGTCTTGTTCTCACACCCTGTTTACTCACTCTATCTTTATACCAACATTGAGTTTTCAGCTGCCCTACTTTATACCACATTGAAAGTATTGACGAGTCCCTCTGGAAGTCCTTTGCCAAAAGGGGCCCTGTCTTCCCATGATCATATCTTGAAAAGTCTGCATCATTGCTTGGGTATAAAAGGTATTTGTGCCCACTGTGGCACAGAGTCTTATGATCTCATCTAAAGGAGTATCCTTGTGTAGCCCTAGTATAATTCTTCTAAAAACCTCATTAGCATTTTCCTTAGCAAGTTGTCTTATCATAATTTCTGTTGCTACATTTTCACAAATAGTTCATATGACAACTGTCTGCAGACATCCAAGAAATCAGCAAAGGGTTCATTTGGACCTTGTGCTATTTTCATGAAGGCTTCCCCTGTATAATCCCTTTCTCCCATCAGGTTGCTTCTCCACCGATTGATCATGTGGAGTACTGAACTTCTAGAGACTCTGGGTGTAACATCAGTGGCTCTCATGTCCCAGGTGTTTTTTGCCTAGGGCCCTGGAGCTGAGCCTCACTTTCCATTTCCCTGAGCCAATTTACATTTGGATGCCCAATGGAAGTCTTTATTGCAAAAGATGGAATGAAAGTAGTTTAGCTCTGCCAGATCTAAAACTATATTATAAAGCAGCAGTCATTAAAACCATTTGATAGTTGGTCAGTGGAATAAGTTAGGTTCACAGGACAATATAATCAATAACTATAGCAATCTAGTGTTTGACAAACACTTGTGACTTTCCATTATGTCATCTGATCAGAAATCTAACTTATTCAATTTTATCTTTTTAGATACACCCTATCATAATATGTTGAGATTTTATTTTCTAGATCTATTGTTTTAATGCTAGCTATCCCTCCCATCTTTCTGTCACATGCATATTTGAAAAGGATGTCATTTATTGTCTTCATTAAAGCTATCAATAAGTAATATTAAATAGCACAAAATGAAAAGTATTTTTCACAAGAGCTATTGTGCCAAATTGATGGAAACACAATAATAGCTGGTTATTCAAGCATTTATCAATTTGTCTCACTTAACAATGATAATTTAGTCCATATTTCAATATCTTGTGCACAAGGATAACATTAGAGATTGTATCAAAGATGGTAAAATATAGTATAGAATTCTTTCCTTCCTCAACTCTAGCTTCCCTGGTTTTCTTTTTCTTTTAATTTCTTTTTTTTTTAATTTTCAGTAGTGTTTTATTTTTCTGAATGCATGTAAAGATGCTAATTTCCAACATTCATTCCTGTAAGACTTTGTATTCCAAATCTTTCTCCTTCCTCCCCCTCTCAAAAACAGCAAGCAATATGACATCAACATAGGCAATTCTTTTAATCATATTTGTAGATTTGTCCTGATGTGCAAAAACAGATCAGAAGGGAAAAAAACCACAAGAATGGGGAAAAAAATTAAAAAGGTGAAAATACTGTGCTTCAACACACATTCAGTCTCCATTGTTCAGTGTCTGGAAGTGAATGACATTTTCCATTTCAATCCTATTGGAATTTCTTTGAATCATTGCATTTTTGAGAAGACCCAAGTCTATCACAGCTGATCATCACATGATTTTGTTGTTATTGTGTACAATATTCTCTTGATTCTGCTCACTTTATTTAACATGATGGTGTTTGATGGTGTTTATGTAAGTTTTTTCAGGCTTTTCTGAAATCAACCTGCTCATCATTTCTTATAAAACAACAATATTCCCTTACATTCATATGCCATGTAAATATATACCAATTTATTCAGTCATTACCCATATGATAGGCATCTACTCAGTTTCCATTTCTTTTCCACTACAAAAAAAGCTACTACTAATATGTTTTGCACATGTAAGTCCTTTTTCCTCTTTTATTAGGATACAGATCCAGTAGTGAGATTGCTGAATCAAAGGATACTTATAGTTTTAAAGCTCTTTGTATATAGTTCCAAATTGATCTCCAGAATGGTTGGATCAGTTCACAACTCCACCACAATGCATGAGTGTCCCTGTTTTTTTATATCCTTTCCAACATATATTGTTATCTTTTTCTGTCATCTTAGCCAATCTGTGAGGTATAAAGTGGTATTTCAAAGTTGTCTTAATTTGCATTTCTCTAATCAAGAATAATTTAGAATATTTTTTCATATGATTAGAAATGATTTTAATCTCTTCATCTCAAAACTGTTTGTTTATATCCTTTGACATTTATCAATTGGTATTTCCTGTTTTTTTTTTAATTTGCCAAGTCCTATCTTCTAAAAGAATCTTTTTCTGTTATCCTTGCTGTATCCCCCTTAACTCTAGTACCTTCTTTCTGTTAATTAACTTTAATTTGTCCTATATATATCAGGTTTATACAAAGCTGTTATATGCTGTGTCCCTCATTAGACTATAATTTCCCTAAGAGGAGTCTTTTATTTTTCTTTTTATTCTCAGTGCTTGGCACAGTGTGACATATAGTAGGTGTTTAATAGTGTTAGTTTACTATGTCTCAAGAGTTCTGGAATTTGGAATCTTCATTCCACAAAAAGAAATGGGATTTGTAAGATATAGGCTTTTTTGATGAATCCATGCAAAGTTTTATTGATCACCACTTTTTTTACATTAATTATCCCTTTAAATAATATGTTCTATAATTTTTTTTCATGAATTAGCAAATTTACACTAGCCTAGAATTTGCAGATTCTACCCTCCTCCCTTTCAGGGCAAATGGAACAAAGCCTAGCTCTCTCCAGTAATAGGGTATCTTCAGTATCCCAAAATGTCTTTATCCTGGCTTACTTTATGCAGTCCTTCAATTCACTATAAAATCACTTGTCTATGAACTATAAGATTTTCCACTCAGTCTCTCCAAGGCCTAATCCAAATTAATTATAGGATATTGGTGATACAAAAGGACATTTGAAAAAAAAAAATGGAATTCAAGCTATGTAACAAAGAATTAAAATATGAAGCAAATTGTCTCACCACTTGTTTCCTAATAGTACCTGCTCCAACCTTCCAGGGCTGAGAAAGTGTGTATCCCAGTTCCCTAAGGTATCTGATCAATTCTGTTTGTAAACTAGAAAACAGAGGGTTTAGAACTGGAGAAGCACAGATCCCTACCATTTCAATGCTAGAATGTGAAAAGCATGGAAACCTGCAAGTATAGTTTTCTATACAAAAAATCATAGTAGAAGAGACAGCTGTAAACATTGTGTCTGTGTTCAAAAAGGCCCTTTGGACTCAGTCACTTAAAGGCCTTCCTGTTGTTCTTTATACATGCTACCTAGTTTCCTACCTCTGTGCTTATACCCATGCTGTATCCCATTCTTCCTGAATAAATACATTCAGGATACATCCTGAATGGATACTCCCTCTGAACTCTGTCTCTCAGAATTCCCAGTTCACTTCAGGTTTCAGGTTAAATACCACTTTTTTCATCAGGCCTTTCTTAATGATCCAAATGCTAATGCTTTCCCCATTAATTTATTTAATTAAAAATTATGCCTATAAATTTGCATGCTCTTTCTCTGACTAACAATAAATTTCTTGAGGGTACAGGTTATTTTTGTTTTTAACTTGTGTGACTATCATGTAGGACATAGCCTGGAATAGTCAATGCTTTTTTGATTGACAGATACCAGTAAGAGGAATGAAGAAAGGACTCAGTAGCAACCATTAATCATCCTTTAAAGAGCAGCAAGATGCAGCCAGGATAAGCCCCTAATTCTATGGCCATTTTCATCTTCTTCCTTCCTATTTCACCATATGAAATAAGATTCTGGAATGGCATAGAAATAAGAGGAATCATGAAAAGTAATATCTGCTATTTAACTAAAAGAGTCTTAAAAAAAAACTACTACATGCATCAGTAAAGATATATTCTTCCCTGGAGAAAATTCTGGAGGTGATACTAGAGTCTTTGGAGGTACAGACTGATGGTCTTCTTTCCAAGATACAATTTCAGAGAGACTGAGTTGTAAATCTAGCACATTTTGGGCACTCAACCTTTAGCTCATGCTGAAAGCTCAAACCTTGGACTAGAAAACTGTTTTGCAACTAGAAAAGAAAAGAAAACAAGAAAGTTTGATTTTAAATTAGGCCTCCAAAAATGTCAAATAATAATAAATAGTCTTGGCTCCTAAGTTTCTTGACTTAGCCCCTTCAAATACTGCCTATTTTTCAAAGCTTAGTTTATCTTTGCATTTGTCTTCAATTTCTCTAGCCCAAACTACTATTTCTCTTTGCTAAGTTAAAAAAATATATGAAATTAAACTTCTATCACTATTACACAGTTTAATCCTTTGCTTTTGCTAAATGGTTTCATATAGTTAGATTTGTCTTTCTGAGTAAAATATAAATTCCTGGTGCATAAAGTACAATTCCTGTACTTATTAATGTTACTCATAATAGAGCTAAATACTGAACAAACATATAGTCAGCCCTCAACTTTTGCAAGGTAAACGTTCCTAGAAAAAGTGAATGTTGATATATCAAGGCTATAGGAAATAGGGGGTTAAGCATCTAAGAATAGCAAAAACTATAATTTGTTCACTAACCATTATTTTAAAATATAGTATTATGCATATAATTTTATATCAAAACATTAATAATATATATGATGTAATACATATATTATATATAGTATAGTATATATAATACAATAATAATATATACTTTTCCTAATACAATAACCATAAAAGAATCCATAAATGTAGTATACAAAATGAAATCTATAACACACATTTTTCTCACTAGTAATTCCTTTTGAAAAATTAATTAATTAATCTGTTTTTAATATGTATTGCTTTTTAAACCATGTTGGGAGAGAAAAATTAGAACAAAAGGGAAAAACCATGGGAGAGGAAAAAAAACAAAAAAACAGAAAAAATAAATAAATATAGCATGTGTTAATTTACATCCAATCTCCATAGTTGTTTTTCTGGATGCAGAAGGCATTTTTTGTCCAAAGTCTATTGGGATTGCTTTTGATCACTGAACCACTGTAAAGAACCAAGTATTTCATAGTTGATCATTGCCTGGATCCACTCATGGGAGGACTTGTGTACCAGCACGAGGAATGAAGAAGTGGGACTCAGGAGGAAAGTCAAACAGGAGTCATTTTATTCAAAGAAACCCTCAACCTTACATATCATATGCTTATGTAATACACTTATATAGCTATAAGGTACTGTGCATGTGCAACCATATAAACAACTTACTTTTACATGCAGATGTTTCCTTGCCATGTCAGCATAATTTGTGCCAAGCTACACATCCACATACTCTGTTCCAAGTACAACACAGGCTGTCACACCCCCTGACTTCTCAGAAAGGCCAAGATGCTCTTGGGGGGATGGAGAGAGTCAAACCAGACACATCAGCAGAGTTCCTTACTGGACTAAAGAATCTTCTATCTCGTCTAGGGTTCCCCACTATCTGTGGCTCTCTATATCTCCCCTTTTCTTTTGTTTTAATTGGAGCAATTATACAGATCCATGAAGTGGCAGATAACAAGTTTCAGCATGAGGAAAATCACATAGGCAAGTAATAATATAACAAGCAATATGACAATACAACAAGATGTTAAAAAGAGTCACAAGAAGTCACAGAAGAAAAGTATAGAAAATCACTGTTGTCTTTTGTCTCTCATCTATTGAGCTGCCTCAGGTAAGTGGTATACATTCATAGTCACCTGCTGTGAATTATTAATATACATACAAGAGGAATTCACAACCACTTATACACCTCCTTAAGCAATCAAAACATAGTCCAAAGCCAGTCTATTGTCCATCATTTCATATGTCAGGGAATTCAATGATTCCTGTAGATTTTGAAGTCCTGCATCACTTTCATTAGCAATTATTTTTATGGTCATTGTAATATTTGTCAAGACAGTCTCGTAGATGCAGTCAGGGAGGGAGTCACCTGATGTTTCCTGGGTATTCTCCTTTGTTTTGAGATGTTTTCCATTTGTCCTCAATGGACAAGGTAGATACAGCATGTTGGCACCCATCAAATTCCTTCTCCATCTGTAGAGACACAAGTAAACCTTTTGCCCCAAGTGGTTAACCTATCTAGTCCCTTACATTCACCACTCTCTAGCTTTCTCCCATCAACTGGTGATTATCTAAAACATCAGAGCTGCTCCCACAATTCATGGCTTTCCAGCAAGTTATAAAATCTATCCTTGAGGATTTAAGGGCATCCCAGTGGTGTATAAAATCTGACACTGTGCACAAAATCATGTGAAATGTTTAGAAGTATATGCAGGTCCATTATCTGTCCATTTATTGCTTGTGACACATCCATAACTGCAAAGGTCTGTATAAGGAATTCAGTGACCACCCAGGTCATCTCTTTCAGTGCTGGAACTGCAAAAGTAAATCCTGAGAAGTTACCCATGATAACATGGATAAAGGACAGCTGGTCAAAAAATTTATAATGAGTCACATCCATCTGCCAAATTTCACTGGACCTCAAACCATGAGTATTTATCCCTGGAAGGAGAGCAGAAATGTGGAAAGGGAGGAAAGTCATACAGGCTTTTACTATGCTGCTAGCTTCTTCTTTTGTTATCCCCAAATTTCAGACATAAAGCTCATGCAACCTGATGATATCTACAATTAGATTCTTGGACAGCCTGAAATAGAGGAGTGTTGGCTAACATGGTGAGAAGGTGATTTGCCTCTGAAATTCCTTTAAAAATAGGTCCTGGAAGGTCAGTATGAGAGGGGACATGCAAAAGGTAATACTAACCTGGTCAGTTTCACACTTGCTCCTGAAATTCTTTAAAAAGTTAATATATGTTAGAGGCTGCAAACTTTATCTGGGCTATGGCAGTTCTTTGTACAACATCTAGGCCAAATCAAATATTATGTTTATATCTCCTAGATAATAAGTAAGGGCTAGCATGATTGCATAATTCATTCTGCTGCATGAACTGAAAGGAAATTCTGGCTATTCTTTTTATGTCTAGGTCAGGAGAATATAGACCACAAATGTTATGTTTGGTTGCATCTGCAAATATGGTTGATCCTTTAAGAGGAATCTTAGAAACCTTTTCTTTAAAAACCCATGGACAATTATGTAGTAGCCAGACTATCCTTAAGGGTGACCCATGTATGAAATTTGGAGCTGTGGCCAATAAAATTTGCCACTCTAAGATGATTTCACAGCATACATTAATTTGTACATTGGTATAAAAGATGTATATTCCAGATAATTGTGTTATTTGCTTAATGTTTTTTTAACAAAATTCTAGCTACCAGCACTGGATAAAAAGTATGGCTTTGGACTGGTTGTGCTAAGAGAGTCACTGTTTTCCCATGTTTAGGTCTTGAAAGGCCTGCATCATAGTCTGGGCATAGAAGGCATGTGTGCCTACTGTGGCACAGCATCTTACAATATCATCTAAAACTAAATACAAAATAAGAAAAAAATAGAAAAAGACAAAAAAGGAAAATAAACAAAACAAAACAAAATTTTCATGTGCCCAGCAGAACATCAAGGAGGATTCAAATATGTAACAATAAATTTCAATGTCAAGAAAACATATATAATAATTTAAAAGATTATATGATAAAAAAGATTATATACATGACTATCCATTGTTCCTTTGATTCCTTGTAGGCTATACTTTTTGTTCTCTGCTGTGCAATTTTTATTTTATTCCTTTTCCCCCCTTTCATTTTCCCCAGGCTACAGTTAAGCATGGATATATTTATACATATTATATACACAAACACACACATACACACACACACACATTATATATATATTTTTTCACACTCAGCTACACAATATAATTTATATACACACATACATACAAACACATAAACCCATATATAATATATATATATGCCTTTACATACACATAAACATGAATCTAAAACAATATAAATATAGCTGACAAATAATATAGATCTCTCTTGTATATTTGACTTTGTCTTAGATCAATGATCATTAGCCCTATTTTTTCTAATATCTTTTCCTCCTGATGCTTATTGCATATCTCTTATTTCCTATCCCAACTAACTTTTCTACTCTGTCTACTCCATAAACTTGCCTTGCTATTACTTAACCTCCTCCCATATATATTGTATATATGTATTTATTGTTCCCCTATTTAACCAATTTTGATGTCAGTAGGTTTTCAGAACCACAAGCCCTTCTCCCCTCTCTAATGCCTCTGTGTTGGTTCTTCCTCTCCAACTCCTTCATAAAGCATAATTATTATGTTACCTTTTCTAAGACAATTTTTGCCTTTTAAGTCAGATCATGCTCGACTCAATTTGATTTTGTTGAGTTCTTTGAAATTAATCTTCGATGTTTGCTCCATTGAATTTCCTATTAAGTTTGAGTTTAGTTGAGAAAGAGTTCTGCAATTCTGCAAGTTCATTGAAAGTTCATTTCTTTTTCATTCAATATTATGATTAGTTTTGCAGAATATAATATTTTTGGCCACAGACTTAGTTCTTTTGATTATTGATTTATATTATTCAAGATCTTTTATTGTAGCTGCTGATAAATTCACACAATTCTAATTGTAGCTCTAGCATATTTGAATTGATTTGTTGTTGTTTGTTTGTTTGTTTCTTGTAAGATTCCCTCAAATCAAACTATCAAATCAAACAAATCAAAACTATCCATCCAGACAGTTGTTTAATATTACTTTTGGGGTAGAAGAAACTCTTTTTGCTTCAATGTCTTCCTCTGAAGATGAATCCAATCTTCCCAATTCCCATAGTAAGTTACTATGGCTGTTGTTTTTTTTTTTCTTTGCCTATTGATTTTTTAAAAGGATAATTATTAATGTAAGCACCTGTAATTCTGGGGGAGGAAGATAAAGTGCCTCTTGCTTCACTTCAGCTCTCCCCTTTGACCGGGAACCCCCAAACCAAAAACTCCACCCTCATGTAAGTACCTATAGCCAGCAACATCTCTACCCTAGTTCTTTTCCACTCACCTGGCCATCTCTGTAGCATAGCTGGACCTAATATTCTTAATCAGCAGAGATTCCCTCAATCTTCCTGGATTTAGGAACTCCCCAAACTGTCTGAGAGGTGAAATTTCCTGTAGTTCAGATTGAGTCTTCCTCCTAATTCAATTAGCCACAAGGTTCCTCCTGGCTATTTCAGGTGAGTTAGCCTAGAGGTATTTACATTTCAAACTGATTAAACTTTAGTCCTGGGGCCTTTTTTTAGATCTTTTTGTATTATTTCATTAGGACCCTTGCTCTGCCCCAAATCTTATTTGTTTTTCACTTATCTATATGTTTTCTCTGAGTCAAATTTTGTTCTGTTTTTGGGGAAAATCTGGAGGGCTTGAAATTTTCTGACCTAATTTGCCATTTTCCTAGTGTTCTTCTTCAACATTCATTTTTGTAAGATTTTGAGTTACAAATTTTTCTCCCTACCTCCTTTCTCTCCTTAAAACAGCAAGCAAACTGATATAGACCATACACTCATATTAAATTATTGTTTCCACATTAATCATACTATGCAAGAAGAACAAAAAGTTCATCCTCAAAATGGGGATAGCAATTTATATTATGAGTCTCTCGGAAATGTCTTGCATCATTGCATTGCTGAGAAGAATTGTCTATCATAGATGATCATCACATAATGTTGCTATTATTATGTATATTCCTCTCTTGGTTCTGTTCCCTTCACTCAGTATCATTTGATGTAAGTCTTTCCAGATTTTTGTTAAATTTACATCATCATAATTTCTTATATAATAATAGTTTTCCATTACATTCATATGATATTATAACTTATTCAGCCATTTCCCAATTTATGAGCATCCTATCAATTTCCATTTTTGCCACCAAAAAAAAAGTGCTGCTATAAATATTTGTGCACGTTTGGATCTTTTCCCCCTTTTATGATTTTTTTTAATATAAAACTAGTACTGGTATTGCTAGATAAAAGGCTATGCACAGTTTGGTCATAGTTCTAAAATGCTTTCCAGAATGCTTAGATTAACTTACAGTTTCACCAATGATGCACCTATATCCTCTCCAATCTTTATCATTTTCCTTTTCTGTGATATTGGTCAATCAGAGTTGTTCTAATTTACATTTCTCTAATTAATAGTAATTTAGATACTTTTTCATAAGATTATAGGTAGCTTTAATTTCTTCATCTGATAGGTCGAGCAAATATAATGAAAATGACGATATTGCTTAAACTAATCTATTTATTTAGTGCTATACCAATCAAACTCCCCAAAAACTATTTTACTGGCCTAGAAAAAAATAACAAAAAAATTTATCTGGAAGAACAAAAGGTCAAGAATTTCAAGGGAATTAATGAAAAAATGCAAATGATGGTGCCTGGCTATATCAGATCTAAAACTATATTATAAAGCAGCAGTCATCAAAACCATTTGGTACTGGCTAAAAAATAGAATAGTTGATCAGTGGAATAGGTAGGTTCACAGGGCAAAATAGTCAATAACTATAGTAATCTCGTGTTTGACAAACCCAAAGACTTCAGCTTTTGGGATTACAACTCAGTACTTGACAAAAACTGCTGGGAAAATTGGAAACTGGTATGGCAGAAACTAGGTACTGGCATACACTTAACACTGTATACCAAGATAAGGTTGAAATGGGTTCATGATCCAGACATGAGGAATGATATTATAAACAAATTAAAAGAACATAGGATAGTTTACCTCTCAGATCTGTGAAGGAAGAAGGAATTTGTGACCAAAGAAGAACTGGGGATCATTATTGATCACAAAATAGAAAATTTTGATTATATTAAATTTAAAAGTTTTTGTACAAACAAAACTAATGCAGACAAGATTAGAAGGGAAGCAATAAATTGGGAAAACATTTTTTCATTCAAAGGTTCTGATAAAGGCCTCATTTCTAAAATATATAGAGAATTAACTCAAATTTATAAGAATTCAAACTATTCTCCAATTGATTAATGGTCAAAGGATATGAACAGACAATTTTCAGATGAAGAAATTGAAACTATTTGTAGTCATATGGAAAGGTACTCTAAATTATTATTAATCAGAGAAATGATAATTAAGACAACTCTGAGATATCACTACACAGATCTCAGATTGGCTAAGATGACAGGAAAAGACAACGACAAATGTTGGAGGGGAATGTGGAAAAACTGGGTCACTGATACATTGTTGGTGGAACTGTGAATGGATCCAACCATTCTGGAGAGCATTTTGGAACTATGCTCAAAAAGTTATCAAACAGTGCATATTCTTTGATCCAGCAGTGTTTCTACTGGGCTTATATCCCAAAGAGATCTTAAAGAAGGGAAAGGGACACACATGTGCAAAAATGTTTATAGCAGCTCTTTTTGTAGTGGCAAGAAACTGGAAACTGAATGGAAGCCCATCAGTTGGAGAATGGCTGAATAAATTATGGTATATGAATGTTACAGAATATTATTGTTCTGTAAGAAACAACTGACAATGATTTCAGAGAAGCCTGGACAGATTTACATGAACTGATGCTAAATGAAATGAGCAGGACTAGGAGATCATTATACACAACAACAAGAAGATTATACAATAATCAATTCTGATGGCCATGGCTCTCTTCAACAATGATATGCTTCAAACCAATTCCAATTGTTCAGTGATGAAGAGAGCCATCTCCACCCAGAGAGAAGACTATGGGAACTGAATGTGGTTCACCGTATAGCATTTTCAGTCTTTTTGTAGTTGTTTGCTTGCATTTTATTTTGCTTCACTTTTTCTCTTGTGCGGCATGATATTTGTATAAATATGTATACATATATTGGATTAAACTTATATTTCTACCATGTTTAACATATATTGGACTACTTACCATCTGGGGGACAACATAGGGAAAGGGGGGAAATTGGAACACAGGGTTTTGCAAGGGCTAATGTTGAAGAATTGCCCATGCATATGTTTTGAAAAACAAAAAGCTTTAATAAAAAATAAAATTCTTCATCTGAAAATTCTTTGACTATTTAATCAATTGGGGAATGACTTGTTTTCTTATAAATTTTACTCATTTTCTATATATTTTAGAAATGAAGCCTTTATCGGAAACACTGATTGCAAAAAATAATAATAATACTTCACAGCTTTAACTTACCTTCTAATCTTGGTTGCTTCAGTTTTCCTTGTGCAAAGTCTTTTTAATGTAATGTAATCAAAATTATCCATTTTGTATCTCAGAATATTCCCTATATCTTGTTTGGTTATATTTTTTTCCCTTCTCCATAGATCTGAAGGTTAAATTATTCCTTACTCTCCTATTTAGGGTGTCACCTTTTATGTTTAAATCATGGACCAATTTCAGTCTTACTGTGGCATATGGTAGGAAATGTTGGTCTATGCCTAGTTTATGCCAGACTATTTTCCAGTTTTCCTAGTAGTTTTTGTTTAAAAAGTGAGTTATTATCCCAGAAGTTGGAGTCTTGTAGCTTATTTCCATTACATATAATGCTTGCTGTCATTTTAGATAGATACTGCTTATGATCTTAAAGAAAAATCCATTTATTCACATTCTCTCTAGTGTTTTAAATAATTATAGGCACCATATTTTGTCAAAAACTTTTTCCTGGGGCAGCTAGATGGCACAGTGGATAAAGTGCCAGCCCTGAAGTAAGGAGACCTGAGTTCAAATCTGGCCTCAGACACTCAAAATTCCCTAGCTGTGTGACCCTGGACAAGTCACTTAACCCCAATTGCCTCACAAAAACACTTTTTCTTTCATCTATTGAGGTAATCATAATGATTTTTGTTAATTTTGTTGTCAATTATGCTGATAGTTTTGTTAATATTAAACCAGCCCTGTATTTCTGGTATCAATCCTGACTGGTCATAATGTGTTATCCTCATTATGAATTACCATAATCTTTTTGCTTATATTTTACTTTAAAATTTTGCATCAATATTTATTAGGGAATCTGGTCTATAGTTTTCATTCTCTATTTTGACTCTTTCTGATTTCGATATAAGCAATATGTTGCATGTTAAAGGAAACTAGGTAAGATGCTTTCAGCTATTTTTTCAAATAGCTTATATAGTAATGGAATTAATTGTTCTTTAAATGTTTGGTAGAATTCACTTTTAAATTCATCTGGCCCTGAAGATATTTTCTTAGAGAATTTATTGATGGCTTGTTTAATTTCTTTTTTCTAAAATGGGGTTATTTGTGAATTTTATTTATTCTGGCAATTTATATTTTTGTAAATATTTAGCCATCTCACTTAGATTTTCAGATTTATTGACATATAACTGGGCAAAAGAGCTCCCAAGTATTGCTTTTAATTTTCTCTTTATTGGTGGTGAATTCACCCTTTTAATTTTGGATGCAGATAATTTGGTTTTCTTCTTCCTTTTAAATCAAATTAATCAAAGATTTATCTACTTTATTGTTATTGTTGTTTTTATTAAACAGCTCTTAGTTTTATGTGTTAGTGCAATACTTTTAAAACTTTCACTTTTTAAAAATCTCTCCTTTTATTTTCCAAATTTCTAATTTGGTATTTAATTGGGGGGGCTAATTTGTTCTTTTTCTGGGTTTTTTTTTTCTGTTTTGCCTGTTAAATTCATTAATCTTTTCTTTTTCTTTTCATATAAATAAGTAGACATTGACATCCCATAAGTTTTAGTATATTTTCTCATTATTGTCTTTCTCTTGATAACATTATTGTTTCTTTGATTTATTGTTTGACCCACACTCATTCTTTAGGTTTGGATTATCTAGTTTCCAATTAATTTTAGTCCATCTTTCTATGGCCCTTTATTACACCTAATTTTTTTTTATTGCATCATAATCTGAAAAGTATTCATCTAATAAATCTTTTTTTGCATTTGATTGTGAGGTTTTTAATGTCCTAACACATAGTCAGTCTTTGTGTAGATATCATGGTACTGTGAGAAAAAGGTATATATTCTTTCCCTTCCCATTCAATTTTCTCCAGAGGCTTATGCTCTCTAACATTTCTAAAATTTTATTAACCTCCTTAACTTCTTTCTTCTTTTTTTTTGTGGTTAGATTTAACTAGGTCTAAGAAAGGGATATTATAGTCCTCCACTATTATAGATTTATTGTCTATTTCTTCCTGTAACTCATTTAACTTCACTAAGAATTTGCATACTATACTTGATACATATACATATATGTAAAGTGTTGATGTCACGTCAGTGTCTAAGGCATGTATTCATTATTCCCAAGAGAGCTCATAAAGAAATTCATTACCCTAATTCCCTTTACTGAACCATCTGATCAACTCCTTAGTAAAACATTTGAAAGGTGATCACTTATCGATAAGAACTAGGCAATTACCTTTTCATTTGCCACTGTATATTAGCCCAGTTAAGGGTACAGAGTGCTTTGTATGCACAAACAACATTTGAATGAACTCTGAATGGGCCTATTACCACTCATTTTGATTTCTGCTTTTTAAATATGAACTGAAAAGTCTCAGTTACTTATAATTGCAGATAGAATCACAGAACACTACAAGGAAGTATTTTCCTCAGAGTGGGGAAGACATCCAAAACCCAACATGTGTGAGATACACTTATTATTTTCTATTATGGGCTGATCTCTATGGATAGACTACTTAGATTTATAGATTAAAATTTAAGGATTTTTTAAAAGTCAGTTTTGTAGGTTATGCATTGGCAAAGAGATTAAGACAATGATTTATTCATTTTTCTCTTATAGTAATTTCAAAGTGCTTCATTAGAATTCATTTTTTTCTTTTGTAATACTATTTTTAATATAAGATAGAAATTCTTTTGTCCTTGGGGTTATTATGAAGTGAATAAGTTTTCATGGGTTAAGGGAATAATATTTCTTAACATTATAATAAATTATTTAAAGCTGTCTTACTTTAAAAATTCTCTCTTTAAATTAATTAGTAGGAATGTAATAAGTTTGTAACTATAGTTAAGCTCTTTGAGTGTTTGTTTACTAAATAATTTTATGTTAGCAAGTAAAAAAAAAATTAAGCCATATCACTTTTCAAGGAACCATTGCTACATTTTGTTTCTCAGTAAGCTGCTGGGTCCTAGTAAACCACCACAAATTATATATCTCAACAGACCAAAAAACTATGTTATAGATATAAAAAGATAATAAAGTAAAATATCAATTGAAAACAATTTTTGTCCTGAAATAAAATTTGCATATATATATGCATTCATGTATAAGCGTATACATGTACATGTCTGTATGTACCTATATACTATAGTTATTTTTAGAATATATACTTTCTTTCTAGAATATACGAGTGGATATATTCTGATTATGTACTTTCAGGAAAAGGATGATTAGGTGGTAAATGGTAAACAAGATTTCACACAAACCAAGCAAGAGCCAAGCCATTTTGGCTAAAGGAATTAAAAAAAAATCTACATGAGTCAGTGAAGACACATTCTTCCCTAAGAAAAATTTCAAATTAATATTAGATTTCTTGGAAAATACATATTGGTTGTCTTCTTTCTAAAGTGCAACTTCAGAAACACTGAATTGTAAGCTTAGCACAACAAACAGTACGTATTCAGGCACAGACACAGACACACATACACACATTTAAGAAAACATGTCTTGGATCAAACAATTATGTGGAAAAATATATAAAACTTTTTAAGATTAAGTCATTTGCCATTGAGTCATTAAGTCAAATCATTTGGGTACAGTCTAGCTGTATTGTATTATGCTCCCACCTAATGGAAAGAAATGCTTTAAGGTATGTATGAGTCAGCTAGATGGCGAAATGAATAAAGGTCCTCGAATAAGGAAGATGAGTTCAAATCTTTTTTCTTTTTTTTTAATTTTATTAAAGCTTTTTATTTACAAAACATATGTATGGGTAATTTTTCAACATTGACCCTTCCAAACCCTTCTGTTCCAAATTGTCCTCCCCTCCCCACTCCTTCCCCTAGATGGCAGGTAGTCTAATACATGTTAAATATGTTAAAATCTATGTTAAATTCAATATATGTATACATATTTATACAGTTATCTTGCTGCACAAAAAAATCGAATCAAGAAGGAAGAAAAAACTGCAAAAGAAAACAAAATGCAAACAAACTACAACAGAGAGAGTGAGAATGCTATGTTGTGGTCCACACTCAGTTTCCATGGTCCTCTCTCTGGGTGTAGATGGCTCTCTTCATCACTGGACAATTGGTATTTGTTTGAATCATCTCACTGTTGAAGAGAGCCTTGTCCATCAGAATTGATCATTATGTAGTCTTGTTTTTGCCATGGATGATGATCTCGTGGTTCTGCTCATTTCACTTAGCATCAATTCATGAATGTCTCTTTAGGCCTTTCTGAAATCATCCTGCTGGTTGTTTCTTACAGAACAATAATATTCCATGATATTCATATGCCATAATTTATTCAGCCATTCTCCAATTGATGGGCATCCATTCAGTTTCCAGTAAACTAATATCTTTTCCAAGAAAACCCCAAATGGGGTCAAGAAGAGTCATATACAACTGAAAACCACTAAATAATAACACCCCATTGTAAATGCCTTTATGAGGACTGAATAACAGCCTCTCAACTGATTGTTATCATTTTAGAATTCCTTATTACTTGCCATTCTCCTTTCTGTATGAGGAAACAAAACTTTCTGTTCCATATCTGAATCATGTTTTTATTCAGGGTACCTTTTAATTTGTTTCATGCTGTCACCTGCTTCCCTCTATTCCCCTGCTCCCACTCCCTATCCACATTCCCATTCCCAATCTCAGTCTTTGGTAGGAAGGAATACTTAAACTACAGTTGAAAACAGAATTTTCCCTTAGTAATCTGAGATAGAGGTAGTTTGAAGTTCTAGAAAGATGGCTCTCATGATGAGTTCAAATCTTGCAAATCTTGTAAGATTATGTAGCAATGGGCAAATCACTTAACTTCTGTCAGTCTCGGTTTCTTAGTCTGTAAAAAAGACCATAATAGGATTTACCTTGCAAGATTGTTGTGAAGATCAAGTGAATTGACAAAGTGTTTTACAAACCTTAAAGTACTATATAAGGACTAAACATTATTATTTGATTCCTCTATTAGTTTTTGGCATTAAGCAAAGTTGGACCACAAAGGTTATTTAGTGAGCTATAGGACTTTAACTTAAGTTAAAGTGAAGTGGTGAGAGTCAGGTGAACACTTTTGGCACCAGTGTTTCAAAACAATTAGCCTTTTGGTACTCTTCGAAAGAAAAAATTGATTTCCAGATACATGCTTCACAGTCAGTTTAAGAAATATTTAGACATCTGGGTTATCCTATCATAAATGGTGACAATGAAAGTGAAAGATTATTAGTCATTTCTACAGTGTGATATAAATGAAGTCAACATAGAAAATTTAGGAGCTTAGCAACTTGGAGAAGTCATATAAAGGAATAAATGCATCCTATAAATTACTATTAACTGAATTCCTTATGATAATGTTTGAAGCACACAGACTACATACTCACAATCCTTATTAAAATTTTTGGTTGAACTTAAAAAGTCAACATTTCATTTCAATTCACACAGCCACAAAATAGACTCTATCATTATACCCTGAATGAATCTTTTAAAATATACTGGGAATTTTGCTACTCTTTATGTGCATTGTCCTTTTCTATCAGATATTGAGTTGTTACTTGATAGCTCCAAGCTCTGCATTTCTTGATATATGGAATTAAAAATAAAATGTTTCTCTCTTCCTCTAAATTCCCAGAACCTAGCCTAGGCTCTGTCACATAGTAGGTACTTAATAAATAATTGTTGCCTGATTGGTTGACTGATTCATTTGTGGATTTATTAGCAAGACTCCAACTACTAAAATGTCTCCTAAATGTCCATCTCCAATCCTGATTTATCTTCTGGATTCCAGACTTAAGACCCTGACTGCCTGGAGCATATCTTTCAGCATGTTGTCATCTCAACCTGAACATATTCAAAACTGAGGATATTATTTTTCCCTCAAAATCTGTTCTTTCTTATTTCTGTCTGCATTCTTCACCCCCATCTTTCATGTTTTAGATTTGAAGTTATTTTTCTTTTCCCTTCATTATTCACATCTAACCAAGTCTTGTATACCATCAAAACTCTATTCCCATTTTTCAATTCAGTTAATCCTGTTCTAACCGCTGTGTTGATCTCTAATTTGACATCTTCAACTGCCTTTCAGACAACTTGAACTGGATGTTCAGAACATAGCTTAAACTCATATCCAAAAATGAACTTACTATTTTGCTGCCTCAACTATCCCCCATTCAAACTTCACTTTCTATCTGGGGCTCTACTGGGTCTGAACTCTATCTAACAACATATCCCTCCCAGGTTAAGTGGATTACCAGAAATCTCATCATGTAATTTAACTCAGATTTAGACATAGGTCTGGAGAACAGAGGACTAAATTTCATCTAAAGTTTTCCTTAATACTTTAAAGCTGTACCTCTACTTGATCCGAACTCCATGGAACAATATGGAACTCTCCAAGCCCCCTCTTTCCAACTCCTTTTTTTTTTTTTTTTTTTTTTTAATTTAATAGCCTTTTATTTACAGGATATATACATGGGTAACTTTACAGCATTAACAATTGCCAAACCTCTTGTTCCAATTTTTCACCTCTTACCCCCCCCACCCCCTCCCCTAAATGGCAGGATGACCAGTAGATGTTAAATATATTAAAATATAACTTAGATACACAATAAGTATAGATGACCAAAACATTATCTTGCTGTACAAAAAGAATCAGACTCTGAATTATTGTACAATTAGCTTGTGAAGGAAATCAAAGATGCAGGTGTGCATAAATATAGGGATTGGGAATTCAATGTAATGGTTTTTAGTCATCTCCCAGAGTTCTTTTTCTGGGTATAGCTAGTTCAGTTCATTACTGCTCCATTAGAAATGATTTGGTTGATCTCGTTGCTGAGGATGGCCTGATCCATCAGAACTGGTCATCATCTAGTATTGTTGTTGAAGTATATAATGATCTCCTGGTCCTGCTCATTTCACTCAGCATCAGTTCGTGTAAGTCTCTCCAGGCCTTTCTGAAATCATCCTGTTGGTCATTTCTTACAGAACAGTAATATTCCATAATTTTCATATACCACAATTTATTCAGCCATTCTCCAACTGATGGACATCCATTCAGTTTCCAGTTTCTAGCCACTACAAAAAGGGCTGCCACAAACATTCGTGCACATACAGGTCCCTTTCCCTTCTTTATAATCTCTTTGGGATATAATCCCAGTAGTAACACTGCTGGATCAAAGGGTATGCACAGTTTGATAACTTTTTGAGCATAGTTCCAAACTACTCTCCAAAATGGTTGGATTCGTTCACAACTCCACCAACAATGCATCAATGTCCCAGTTTTCCCGCATCCCCTCCAACAATCATCATTATTTTTCCTGTCATCTTAGCCAATCTGACAGGTGTGTAGTGGTATCTTAGAGTTGTCTTAATTTGCATTTCTCTGATTAATAATGACTTGGAGCATCTTTTCATATGACTAGAAATAGTTTCAATTTCTTCATCTGAGAATTGTCTGTTCATATCCTTTGACCATTTTTCAATTGGAGAATGGCTTGATTTTTTATAAATTAGAGTTAATTCTCTATATATTTTGGAAATGAGGCCTTTATCAGAACCTTTGACTGTAAAAATATTTTCCCAGTTTATTGCTTCCCTTCTAATCTTGTCTGCATTAGTTTTGTTTGTACAAAAACTTTTCAGTTTGGTATAATCGAAATTTTCTATTTTGTGATCAGTAATGATCTCTAGTTCTGCTTTGGTCATAAAGACCTTCCCCTTCCACAGGTCTGAGAGGTAAACTATCCTATGTTCCTCTAATTTATTAATAATTTCATTCTTTATGCCTAGGTCATGAACCCATTTTGACCTTATCTTGGTGTACGGCGTTAAGTATGGATCAATGCCTAGTTTCTGCCATATTAGTTTCCAATTTTCCCAGCAATTTTTATCAAACAGTAAGTTCTTATCCCAAAAGCTGGGATCTTTGGGTTTGTCAAAGACTAGGTTGCTATATTTGTCCAACTCCTTTTTGTATCAGGTCTTGCCTACTGTGTGTCTCTTGCCACAAATCTTTCCCCACACTTCTCCAACCTCTATTCTACCACCAAAGAGATTTTCCTTAAACCCAGGTCCAATTATATTACAACCTTATTGAGTAATGTCTAATGAATCTTTATCATCTCCAATATCAAATAATCATCTTTTTGATATTTGTAAACTAGCCTTCTCCCTAAAATCTGTGCAATTTTTTACACTTTACTCTCCATCATATAGGTGATACAGTGAATAGAGTTCTGCATCTTCCCGAGTTCAAATGTGGCCTCAGACACTTACTGGCTGGGTGACCCTGGGAAAGTCACTTAATCCTACTTGCCTCAGTTTTTTTCTATAAAATGAGCTGGAGAAGGAATTTGCAAACATTCCAGTATTTCTGCCAAGAAAACCACAAATGGGATCATGAATTCAAATATAACTGAAAAACAACAACCATTCTACCATCTAATCTTTGACCTCTGACATTGGCTCCCATCAAAAATTCTATCTTCTGTAAGAAGCCTTTTCTAACTTCTTTTTATTATTTCCTATGTTATTTTTTTTCCTTTTTATCCTGTACATAACATATCTGTACATTTTCCTTGTACTTGATGTTTTTCCCATTAGATTGTGAATGCCTCAAGAGAAGGTACTGACTTTTGCTTTTTTTTTTTTTTTTCATTTCCAGTGCTTAACACAGTCCATGGCACATATCAAGTGCTTGACAAATGCCTATTAATTTAATGATTGACTATACGGAAAAGTAGATTACTTCATCCCAAGAAAAAAATCAACATAATTAATCATTTTAATAAAAATAAGTAAAACTACACAATTATTTAATGATATGCAAAACATTTAATATCATTCAATACCCCTTTCTACTAAAAACACAAAAAGCATTGGAATAAATACGCCTTTCTTTAGTATGGTAAATAACATTTGTTTAAAACTGAGAACTAATATCATAGTCAATGGATAAAGGTGAAAAGCCATTGCATTAAGATCAGCAGTAAAAGACACACACACACACACACACACACACACACATACACACACACAAATCATCATTATTTTATATATTTCAATAAATGTTAGCTTTTGAAATAAAGCACACAAAATAATTAAGGGAATATGCACAAGCAAAGATAAATTCAATCATTCCATGATAATGGAGATGCTTGTTTCCCTGATCCTTGATGAGGTTGCTTTAATGTTTACTCAAGGTTTTGACAACCTCCCTGTAATTTTCTTCTTCATTGTAGAAACATTTTATTTTGCACTTTTAAATATTTGATGTGGACTTTTGATCCTTTTATCTTCTTTCTGTTTATGTTTTTAATTTTGTTTTTAGGGATTTAAAAAAAAACTATCACAGATTTTGTAAACAAGGGATTTCAGGATCTCACTCAAAATGCCAGTACAAGAACAGAATTGTAAAATGATACTATTTAAAAGCATCTTATATCTGAGACCCTTATAATAATTCAAATCTAAAAGGTTTTATATTCACCATGGGAAAACTATAATTATTATCTAACCTCATAAACTTGGCAGCAGTCTCTACAACAGAAGATTAATATATATGATAATTTTATAAATCCTTCATGGTACCTTCCTCTCTTCCCCTCTCTTTCCCTAAATAATTCTTAAACACCTATCTGATTTGAATAAAATATAGATGCATAAGTAATAAACCCTTGAGGAGAAACCCAAGCAAGAAATATACATGCATTAGAAAGTTGCTGGATATTTTTTATTTCCCTTGCTTCTCAAAAAGCCTTATTCCTAGTCTTAAACATGCTGAACTGATCACTGGGGCAATGAATATTCTCTACTGAGTTTTACAAATATGCATTAAATTTTTTTCAGAACTACTCATTATACTACCTTCCATCCGTCTTATTAAACCTTATTGGTACTCTACAGTTTTTGTTTAAATTTGAAAGAGCATCTATGACAATGCCACTGGGGTTTGCTGAGTACTAAATAATGAAATTATATGGGACACAGAAGAAACTTACTTGATTCACACTCATGAAAATCTTTGAAGGGTACTCAATGGAAATATGAAGACATGTAGATAAAAAGGAAAAAAGCCCAAAAGTTTTGTAAAATTTAAAAAAAAAAAAAAGTATAATCCCAAGTTTTTTGGCTATTCATTTATATAAATCTTTCATTTGAAGGTGATATGTAGTATCAAGGGGAAACCAAAATTGAATATTCATCTTTCATTAAGAAGAGAAGCTCAAAACTTGGAGAGCTTAAATTTTTTTTCCTCTAAATAAGTTAATTTAGCATTTATTGAGCACTTATTATATGCCAGATACTATACTAGATATTGGGATACAAAGACTTTCCCTTGATAAGCTTAGGAAATAAAATAAAGAATTCAGAAGGATGATTATCAAATAAAAAAATCTTCATTTTTAACTGATGTGGAAGAATGTATTCATCCAAATTGATTTATGCCCTTTCTAGTAACCACCTTGGCAAACCAGACACATTTTGAGCAATGATTCTGCTGTTGCCCAGAACATTTTTGGAACTTCTTCAAAACCTGAACCACATTCTTTTGAATATTCTTGCTCATAGTAAATCTTTTTGAGGGTGTATTTGGTTCTTGAAATTACACCCATACCTTATTCAGAGCCAAAGAAATACAGCTAGGAATATTTAGTTTTAAAAAATTAAATTGTGAGTATATGGTAATTAGACTTAATTTCTTCTGTGACTTCTAAATTGTCTCTGAAAGCAATGTTATGAGTTTCAAAAATGTTTTTTAAATGGTTCTATCTCAGAAACAAATATGCAACCTACCAAAATGAATAAAGGATAATATTGTTCAAATATAAATATTCATGTTTGTTTGAATAAATTAAGTTAGTTAGCTCAAATTCATCTTCTCAAATATTTTTTTAAAATTGCATTTTCCAACAAGTCTTGTTTTCTGTCTACCCAGAATGGGAAAAAAAATAAATGAAGGACGGAACAGTAATCTATACTTTTTTCTAGCTGAGTTACAATAGCTTGTGGACTGGAAGATTACTGTGTTAAGATTGAGTATAGAAATAGTATATAGAACAGTACAATCACAAAAGCAATCATTGTGGGAGAAGAATTCATTGAGCTTTAGTTCCTTTGAGGCTAAAAGAAGAAGAGAGAATAGGGATCTGAAGGTTGTTGTGCCATGGAGCCCTGTAAAAGACTATGAACTGAGAGACAGGGACTGTAATAGCTGTTAGGAGGGATCAAACACTTCTTGAATATGGGCATCCTTGGACAAAACCTCTTAGTTATGATTCTGAAAGAAGACCTTACCCAGCTTTCTATAATTCATCCTAGAATAACTGAGTTTAAAATCTTTTTTTTTTTTTACTTTGGCATATACTATCTATACACTTTCCACTCATGCTATGACTGGTCACCAATTTAAAAAAAAAAATCAGAAAATGTGAATGGTAAGAATTTTAATGTTGATGATGAAAAATAAACAATTTAAATTGAATATATAGTAGTTCCTTATTCATATACCATTAATAAGGATTAAGAATTCCATAACATTGAATTTTCTAGATAACTATTTGAACTTACTCATTCAAGCCCTAAATTAAAAAAAAAATCATTTTGGGAGGAAATCTCCCTAAAGAGTATTAAATAATTACATTTTTTTTCTTAAATAGAAAGTAATAAAATAATTTGAACTGATATGACTTGGTTCATTTTGAGAATGCATTTATATAGGAGTAGTGGTACCTATGTATATTTATTCCTTTTTCTGTTTCTTCTCTACAACATTCAGTTAGCTATCACTTCTCATTGCTGTTACTCTGACTACTTCTGACAGTGGCCCTCACTCCTAAGAGAATGAAAGTTGCTTGAGGAAAGAGATTATTTCATTTTGTTTCATTGTTGTCCCAGCCCTGCCCCTGACCTTCTCTGGACTTCAGATTCAGTATCTAACACTATCTTACCTTGGAGTTTCCCTTAGCACATGGGAACTTCTCATTTTGAAACATCCTATTCTACCTAAAGATTGCTCACTTTGAAATATCCCTAGTCAAGAAGGATCGTCCACTCTTCTCCCATTTGTGAGTTCCTCTTGGAGCCTCCAGTATGTGCAGGGGCCAAGCAAGCCTGCTTCTTTCCCCTACTGGCCTGTTTCTTACTTCTGGACATCAAAATCATCCATGTCCCCACAACTTCCTTCCCCCCTTTCCGCTCCCTTTTGTACTTAACATTTTTTCCCTTTCTTCTTTCCTTCCTTCCTTCCTTCCTACTTTTGCACCTTTACAAATAACTCTCTCCTATACTTTTTAAATTTAAATTTATTGACATAATGCTTTTAAAGTACATACTAAGGGATGCTAGTCACAACTTTGTAAACTGTTCTGTCAGCATCCAGAATTTTTAATGATTTCTTTTGGCTAACTGTGAATTGTGATGTTTATGTATATTAGGAGATTCATAAGGATCATCAATGTAGGATGTATCTTGCCTAAGGCTATTTAAATGAAAAAATATTTTTTCTTTGAAATAATCGGTCCAAGGGAGGCAAGTCATTATGCAGTCTGTTTTTAGAATTAAAATTCTGAAGAAAATTAAAGTTTATTCCAGATTGTTGTGATGGTCTTTACTTTTCTATGATTATACATTTTGGGGAAATGTAGATATAAATATTGTGATTCATAAAAATTGAGGATATGTAACAATAACTTGGCCTGCTGTGCTCTTTTGCCTGAAAATAACTCAAATTTATTGGATTTCTTATTGAAATTGCAGGGTCTGACTATTATAGTAATAAAATTGTTCCACTAAATATGTAATGGGTGATTTTACTTTGTTAACTACCTAGTTTACACTATAGTTATAAATAATGTTGACATTCATAAATGTGATTGAACACAGTAATAAAGTTTAAGACAATTATACTATCTTTCAGTTTTATTTTAGTATGCGGAATGTTGTACTACCTACTATTTGAAAATCTAAAGAACAAGGCAGAATTTTCATTCTAGTTTATAGGGATTAGATAAGAATTAAGCTTGTGATTTTAATGAGGATACTTTAATGAGGATACAATAAAGGAACTTCCAAGTGAAGAAATTTTTTCTACCAACTCAAACTCTGCAGCTCTGCAACTGAAAATGTCATTTTCCTACGGCACTAAGAACAAAGATGATTTACTGAGAGTCATTTACCCTATATGTTTAAGGGGTGAGACCTGAATCCACATCTAGCTGGTTTTGAGATTAGTACTCTTATCTACCATGCCATGCTTCCTCTCTAGCGTTGGAGGCATTTTAAATCCAGCATTTCTGAAATCTAATCTGAAAAAAAAATTTTTTTTGGATAGATTAAAATAGGTTTAAGATATCATAGCTGGAAGCATGTCCAATATCTGATGAGAATGATATCTTTCTGGGAACTATCATTCTTGGTGACTTATCTAGATTTTGAGTCCATTGAACATGATGAATTAAATGATTGAAAATCAATTTGAGGAAAAGAGTTAATATTTGACCAAGGAATCTGAGTCAACCCTTAAAGGATTGGGACAGTATTAGGCCTGTTGGACAAGAAAATATCTAAATGTATGTATTTTAGTCTGTAAATTTTGGTGAAGTCCAATGTAAGAAATCTGAAGATTAATAGACAAACTGAAATTGAACAAAGTTTCTTGAACCTGGTTTATTCCACAGGGAAAAGGAAGTGGAAGCAAACTCTTAGGGAAACAGAAGCACATGGTAGATAGGTATCTAATCCAGACTACTGCTAAAATGGGATAGATGGGAATAGGTTAAGGATTTCAAAGAGCCTTTATCCTTGGAATATAGTGAATTGTAGTCTATGTTTTCATTCCTTTGGTTCAAGTTTCTTCATCTTCTCTTTCAGTGCCTTTTTGTTTTTTATAAGTATAGTTCAAATTATGAAAGTTTATTGTTATTCAGAAATAATAGGATCAATTATGAATCTGTTTTTTTAGTGGGGGGAAATGGAGATTGGGAAGTTGGCTCATGTTTTTCCCAAAAATTTCCCTTAAAAATATATTTCTAACTGGAAAATGAAGGGAGGCCCATCAATTGGAGAATGGTTGGGTAAATTGTGGTATATGAATGTTATGGAATATTATTGTTCTATAAGAAATGACCAGCAGGATGAATACAGAGAGGCTTGGAGAGACTTACATGAACTGATGCTAAGTGAAATGAGCAGAACCAGGAGATCATTATATACTTCAACAACGATACCGTATGAAGATGTAATCTGATGGAAGTGGATTTCTTTGACAAAGAGACCTAACTCAATTTCAATTGATCAGTGATGGATAGAAGCAGCTATACCCAAAGAAAGAACACTGGGAAATGAATGTAAACTGTTTGCATTTTTGTTTTTCTTCCCGGATTGTTTTTACCTTCTGAATCCAATTCTGCCTGTGCAACAAGAGAACTGTTTGGTTCTGCACACATATATTGTTTCTAGGATATACTGCAACATATTCAACATATATAGGACTGCTTGCCATCTAGGGGATGGGGTGGAGGGAGAGAGGGGAAAAATTGGAACAGAAATGAGTGCAAGAGATAATGTTGTAAAAAATTACCCTGGCATGGGTTCTGTCAATAAAAAGTTATTATAATAAATAAAAAAAGAAATATATATATATATATATATATATATATATATATATATATATATATATTTCTAGCTTTCCTCTAAAGGCCCCTAAGGTCCTATCTATTCTAGGCTTCCAAAGAATGGAGCATAGTAGAGAATACAAAAAGGAGTCAAGTTCATAGATAATCCAGAAAACTGTGTCCTTTAAAAATATTTTTATTTATTTTGTTAAAATTTCCCAGTAACTTGAAGCAAATTTAACAATCTTTTTCTAAAAATTGTTGAGTTCCAAATTCTCTGTCATTTCATGCAAGAGACCCCACCCAAGATGGCAAGTAATCTAAAACTGATTATACAAGCAAGGGAAGTCAGGTAAAATATATTTCCATATTACCTATGTTGCAGAAGAAAATGCAAACAAAATAAAACAATAAAAATAAAGTTTTAAAAAGTATGCCTCAATCTTCATTCAAAGTTTATCAGTTCTCTTTCTGAAGGTTGATAGCATTTGGGGTCTTTTGGACCCAAATCTTAGATAATTTTCTTGATCAGAGAAGCTAAATCTTTCCCAGTTGATCATTTTTTATAATATTGCTGGTAATGTGTAAAATGCTATTCTGCTTCTGCTCATTTCACTTTGCATGAGTTCACATAAGTCTTCCCAGGTTTTTCTGAAATCATCTTTTATATTATTTCTAAGAATACAGTAGTATTCCATCATAATTATATACCACAGCTTATTCAGCCATTCATCAATTGATGTATATTCCCTCATTTTCTAATTCTTTGTTGCCACAAAAACAGTTGTCTAAATATTTTTGTACCAATAAGTCCTTTTCTTTTTCTTTGATCTCTTTTGGTATATAGACCTAGTAATGGTATTGCTGGGTCAAAGGATTTGTATAGTTTTATATCCTTTGGGCACAATTCCAAATGATAATCTAGAATGGTTGGACTAATTTAAAACTTCACTAATAAATAATATGTTCGTATTCCAATTTTTTTACATCCCCTCCAGCATTTGTCATTTTCCTTTTCTATCATGTTAGTTATGAGGTAGTATCTCAGTTGTTTTAATTTGTCTTTCTCTAATCAGTAATACTTTAGAGCATTTTTATGTAAGTATTGATAATTTTGATCCCTTCTTCTGAAAACTGCCTATTTGTATCTTTTGACCATTTATCAACTGAGAAATTAGTAAGTATCTGACTCCAGACCCACTAAGCCACCTAGCTGCTTCCTTTAGATAGATACGACTTATCATTTTAGGGAAGGCTCCATTGACTCTTATGATTGCTATTGTGTATTGTTTTTAAAGAATGAATGGTATATTTTGTCAAAGGCTTTTTTAACATCTTTTGATGTAATTATATATATGTAATGTTTTGTAATTGTTATGATCAATTGTACTAATAGTTTTCTCTATATTAAACCAGTCCTACAGTCCTCTTATAAATTCCTCTTTGAAGGAAATTCTCCTTGATAGTATTTTATTCAAGAATTTTGCATCTATCATTGATATTAATTAATGAACTTTGTCTATAGTTTTATTTCACTATTTTTGTATCTTCTGGTTTAGGTATTAAAATAATATTTGTGTCATAAAAGAAACTTGATAGGATCTCTATCTTTTTTTTTTCAAATAGCTTATATAGTATTAAGATTAAATGTTCCTTAAAGTTTGGAATAAAAAGTGTTTCATCACTCTACCATGTCACAAAATTCTCTTTCTGACATCCTATGTTGCCTTGGGTTGGAATAATGTCTCACTTTGATTTTTTGTGGTCTCTACCTCTATAGAATTCTATTTGAGGCATTATTTTAAAGTTGTTTGGAGAGGGATGTATGGAAAATTCAGCTGAGTGCATTCGTTACTCCACCATTTTGGCTTTGCCTTCAGAAGTCCAAAAAAATCTATGTTCCTTTCTTTACCTTAGCCCCTCCATATATTTGTTATGAATGAATGCCATCTCACATAGAACCCTGCCCAATGAGGAGTAAAAAACTTGCAGTTTTTATAGAATAAAGCAACCTTTTTAATAATTTCTATCTTTTCTAGGGAAATATATCTACAAGCCTATAAAATTTCCCTGGTATTGAAGTCCATAATAATTAATGTGAAGACCTCAGGACCACTTCAAAGTCTCTTACTCTCCTTCTCTCACCCCAATTTCTACTCTAAACTACAAAGTCCACTTAATTCAATATACTAGTAAAGGACAGCTTGATTTTTCTCCTTTACCTTCTGAGTCTATATATCCCTTCCATATCACAGGAATTAGGAATACAGTGCCCCCATAATCTGGAAAATCCCTTCCTCTTTATTAGAGAAAAAATGTGCATTATTATGGTATTAAAAGAAAAAATGGCTATTATTATGTAGTACTAATATATATGTATCTACATCTATATTATGCATTTTTGAGTTTCTAAACTTTGAGTCATCTGCAAAGATGTGTCATCTGTAAGAAAAAAAATTTTAAAAATTTAAAAGATGTGTCATCTGTGATTTCCATAAAATTCTCAAGAAATTTAATTTTTTATGCCAATCTATGCTGAATTGAAAACCATTCTGGAGAAAGTTGCAATGTGCAAGGGGTAACTGTCAACTTTTTGGCCCCTTGATGCTACCTACTTTGATTATCTTTCTTTCCCAAGATTTGAATATTCTCATTGTCTTTATAGTTACTGTATGCTTATCCTTGCTCAGTAATATGTTTCATGTCATACATTCAGATAACTAGAACCAGTATTCTGCTGAACTAGTTAATAACCTTAAAACTTAGATTAAGTTCCACATCCTCCAATTGTCACTTTGCTAACTTTCCATTGACCAATGCTTTCTCTGTTATCTCTCAATTACTCTATATTTGTCTTTTACTGCTTGATTTTTAAATATTTTTCTCCCACATTTTAATGTAAGTTCTTTAAGGACAAGAAGTGCTTTTCTTTTTTTCTTTTAACTCCACTGCTTAGCACAGTGTTTAGCATATAGTAAGTAAGCATTTAAATACTTGTTGGTAGATTGATTTGTAGTTGAAAAAACTGAAGCTGAGGGAGATTACAATTTTTTCAGGGTCACACAGCTAGGAAGTGGTAGAGACAGAACTTGAACTAATTTTAAGATTCCAAAATGTGTGATCCTTCTACCATATCAAGTTTTCTTTCACTAGGAAAAAACAAATAAATCTTTAATATCTTACTTAGGATATCTATAATAGATACATTTTATGGTAATAACTATAGGGAGAGGTGGAATGATTATCTTCATATCCCCAACATCTCATAGTGTAACATATAGATATAGATATATTATATATTTGTGTGTGATTATATTGACCATATAGCTGTTACTGAAATATCATTATTCTACAAAAACATCAATTATGGTTTTGTACTCTTCTAATAAGGGTTTTTCTTTGTTGTTGGGAATAGGTTGAGGAAGATAGAAAATTAATACCTTTAATTAAAAACCTTCTATGGAGCCTAAATATAGCTCTGAGATTTCTTCCTATTTCTTCTTTTTATACTAAACTTAAATATTGCTTATGTAACTTCCTTTGAAATATTTAAAAACAAGAGTTTCAGGGGTAGAGCCAAGATGGCAGAGTAAAGTCAGGAAGCTGCTGGAGCTCTCCCGGTTTCCTTTGAAAACCACATGAAACTAAGCCTCTGAACAGTTTGACAAAATGAAACCACTCTCTAGCTCAAGATAGATTGAAAAAACCTCAAGATAGGTCAGTCTCACTGGGATGAAAAGGATATTCAGCCCAGATCACATAGACTGTGGGAAAGCCAGGTCTTAATCACAACAAATCAACAACTAAGACTATCAGTCCTGACATTCCTGTAACAGTAAAGGAGCAAATCAGGGGGGGCAGCCTCCAATCCCAGTTCAAAAGGCAAACTCTGGGAAACCAGGCTGTTTCCTGGAAAGAGCAGGCAAAGATACCCCCTGTAAACACAAAGGGGTTCAGTGTTCAAAGCCAAGGCTTTGAGCTGCACAGGAAGTTTGGGCAGCAGGCTTTTTACTCTAGGAGCAGTGCTCCACCTTAAAAGCAAAAAAAAAACAAAAAAGAAGAAGAAGAAGAAGAAGAAGAAGAAGAAGAAGAAGAAGAAGAAGAAGAAGAAGAAGAAGAAGAAGAAGAAGAAGAAGAAGAAGAAGAAGAAGAAGAAGAAGAAGAAGAAAGAAGAAGAAGAAGAAGAAGAAGAAGAAGAAGAAATAACAAAAGAAAAGGGAAAAACAAATTAGCAAGAAACAGAAAAGGAATTTGACCATAGAAAAGTATTATGATGACAGGGAAGACCAAAACACAAACTCAGATGAGGACAGAATGTCCACAGAAGAAATCTCAAAGAGTGAGATAAATTGGTTTCAGGCTCAAAGAGACTTCTTGGACATGCTCATAAAAGACTTCAAAAGACAGAAAAGGGAAAACTTTTCACTAATAAAGAGGAAGTTAGAGCAATAATTAGGACATACTTTGCCCAACTTTATATCTTTGATCCAGCAGTATTATTACTGGGCTTATATCCCAAAGAGATCTTTAAGAAGGGAAAGGAACGCACATGTGCAAAAATGTTTGTGGCAGCTCTTTTTGTAGTGGCAAGAACTGGAAACTGAATGGATGCCCATCAGTTGGAGAGTGGCTGAATAAATTATGGTATATGAATGTTACAGAATATTATTGTTCTGTAAGAAACAACTGACAGAATGATTTCAGAGAAGCCTGGACAGACTTACATGAACTGATGCTAAATAAAATGAGCAGGACTAGGAGATTATACACAACAACAAGAAGATTATACAATAATCAATTTTGATGGACATGGCTCTCTTCAACAAGGATATGATTCAAACCAATTCCAATTGTTCAGTGATGAAGAGAGCCATCTCCACCCAAAGAGAAGACTGTGGGAACTGAATGTGGTTCACAACATAGAATTTTCAGTCTTTTTGTTGTTGTTTGCTTGTATTTTATTTTGTTTCACTTTTTCTCTTGTGCAGCATGATAATTGTATAAATATGCATACATATATTGGATTAAACACATATTTCTACCATGTTTAACATATATTGGACTACTTACCATCTAGGGGACAGAATAGGGGAAGGGAGGAAATTGGAACACAGGGTTTTGCAAGGGCTAATGTTGAAGAATTGTCCATGCATATGCTTTGAAAAATAAAAAGCTTTAATAAAAAATAAAATTCTCCATCTGAAAATTGTGTATTCATATCCTTTGACTATTTAATCAATTGGGGAATGACTTGTTTTCTTATAAATTTTACTCATTTTCTATATATTTTATAAATGAGGTCTTTATCAGAAACACTGATTGCAAAAATATATATATATATATACTTCACAGCTTTAACTTACATTCCAATCTTGGTTGTTTCAGTTTTCCTTGTGCAAAGTCTTTTTAATGTAATGTAATCAAAATTATCCATTTTGTATCTCAGAATATTCCCTATATCTTGTTTGGTTATAATTTTTTCCCTTCTCCATAGATCTGAAAGTTAAATTATTCCTTACTCTCCTATTTAAGGTGTTGCCTTTTATGTTTAAATCATGAACCAATTTCAATCTTATTGTGGCATATGGTGGGAAATGTTGGTCTATGCCTAGTTTATGCCAGACTATTTTCCAGTTTTCCTAGTAGTTTTTGTTAAAAAGTGAGTTATCCCAGAAGCTGGAGTCTTGTAGCTTATTTCCATTACATGTAATGCTTGCTGTCATTTTAGATAGATACTGCTTATGATCTTAAAGAAAAATCCATTTATTCACATTCTCTCTAGTATTTTAAATAATTATAGGCACCATATTTTGTCAAAAACTTTTTCCTGGGGCAGCTAGATGGCACAGTGGATAAAGTGCCAGCCCTGAAGTAAGGAGACCTGAGTTCAAATCTGGCCTCAGACACTCAATATTTCCTAGCTGTATGGCCCTGGACAAGTCACTTAACCCCAATTGCCTCACAAAAATTTTTCTTTCATCTATTGAGGTAATCATAATGATTTTTGTTAATTTCGTTGTCAATTATGCTGATAGTTTTGTTAATATTAAACCAGCCCTGTATTCCTGGTATCAATCCTGACTGGTCATAATGTGTTATCCTCATTATGAATTACCATAATCTTTTTGCTAATATTTTACTTTAAAATTTTTCATCAATGTTTATTAGGGAATCTGCTCTATAGTTTTCATTCTCTGTTTTGACTCTTTCTGATTTCGATATAAGCAATATGTTGCATGTTAAAGGAAACTAGGTAAGATGCTTTCAGCTATTTTTTCAAATAGTTTATATAGTATTGGAATTAATTGTTCTTTAAATGTTTGGTAGAATTCACTTTTAAATTCATCTGGCCCTGAAGATATTTTCTTAGAGAATTTATTGATGGCTTGTTTAATTTCTTCTTTCTAAAATTGGGTTATTTGTGAATTTTATTTATTCTGTCAATCTGGCAATTTATATTTTTGTAAATATTTAGCCATCTCACTTAGATTTTCAGATTTATTGACATTATAACTGGGCAAAAGAGTTCCCAATTATTGCTTTTAATTTTCTCTTTATTGTTGGTGACTTCATCCTTTTAATTTTGGATGCCAGTAATTTGGTTTTCTTCTTCCTTTTAAATAAAATTAATCAAAGATTTATCTACTTTATTGTTGTTGTTGTTGTTATTAAACAGCTCTTAATTTTATTTGTTTGTGCAATACTTTTTAAACTTTCACTTTTTAAAAATCTCTCCTTTGAGACTTACATGAACTGATGCTAAGTGAAATGAGCAGAACCAGGAGATCATTATATACTTCAACAACGATACTGTATGAAGGTGTATTCTGATGGAAGTGGATTTCTTTGACAAAGAGACCTAACTCAGTTTCAATTGATCAAGGATGGACAAAAGCAGCTACACCCAAAGAAAGAACACTGGGAAATGAATGTAAAGTGTTTGCATTTTTGTTTTTCTTCCTGGGTTATTTCTGTCTTCTGAATCCAATTCTCCCTGTGCAACAAGAGAATTGTTCGGTTCTGCACACATATATTGTATCTAGGATATACTGAGACATATTTAACATATATAGAACTACTTGCCATCTAGGGGAGGGGGTGGAGAAAGGGGAAAAATCAGAACAGAAGTGAGTGCAAGGGATAATGTTGTAAAAAATTACCCTGGCATGGGTTCTGGCAATAAAAAGTTATTATAATAATAATAATAATAAAGGATTTAACATACATTTTTAATATGTATAAACATATGTTGGATTGCTTGCCATCTAGGGGAGAGAGTGGGGAAAAGGAGGAGAAAATCTGAAATGCAAGGTTAAGCAGGGGTCAATGTTGAAAAATTATCCATGAATATATTTTGAAAATAAAAAGCTTAAAAAAATAAAAATAAAAATCTCTCTTTTGATTTTCAGAATTTGTAATTTGGTATTTAATTGGGGGGGTTAATTTGTTCTTTTTCTGGTTTTTTTTTTCTGTTTTGCCTGCTAAATTCATTGATCTTTTCTTTCTCTTTTTTATTCATATAAATAAGTAACATTGACATCCCAAGTTTTAGTATATTTTCTCATTATTGTCTTTCTGTTTGATAACATTATTGTTTCTTCGATTTATTATTTGACCCACTCATTCTTTAGGACTGAATTATCTAGTTTCCAATTAATTTTAGTCTATCTTTCTATGGCCCTTTATTGCACCTAATTTATTTTATTGAATCATGATCTGAAAAGTATTCATTTAATAAATCTTTTTTGTATTTGATTGTGAGGTTTTTAATGTCCTAACACACGGTCAGTCTTTGTGTAGCTACCATGTTACTGTGAGAAAAAGATATATATTCTTTCTCTTCCCGTTCAATTTTCTCCAGAGGTTTATGCTCTCTAACATTTCTAAAATTTTATTAACCTCCTTAACTTCTTTCTTCTTTTTTCTCTTTCTTTGATCACCAAGCCTTAATGTAGTCTAACATCATGTTGGCTTTTATTTGATTGCTTTGTTTTATAGATGACTCATATAACATTTGTAAGCTCTTACGAACCTCTTATATTTTCCATATTATATCTTTAATAGCTATTTCACTATTCAAATTGTCCTTGTGCAGTTAAATCTATAAATCCCATTATAGAACTTCAAAATTAGTCCTATTTAATTTCATCATATTTGACCCATTATTCTACCCCAAAGAGATATTTTGGCATCCTGTCATTCATGTTAATGATCTCTCTCAACTTTATATGATCTGAAAATTTAGTGTGTGCTATTTAAACCTTCATCCAAGTTATTGATAGTGTTGAAGTGCTCAGGTCAAAAGACATATACTTCTGCAAGATATATCCTTTCAATTTGACAGAACAGTGACTACTATAAGGTCAATTCATTTCATCAATTTTGAATCTACCTGATTTATACTATCATCTAGCTCACACCTTTCCACCTTGTCTATGAGAATAGCATGAGAACTTTTTAAAGTGTCATATATTGTGCTCACAACATTCCCCCTAAGTACCAATCTAGAAATCTTGTCAAAAGATGAAATAAATTTAGTCTAACACAACATATTCTTGATGAAGCTTTCTTATTGGTCTCTTTGTAATATGTAATCACATATGTATATATGTATTCTTATATATACACATATAGGAATATGTATATATATATACATATAGGAACTTACACACATACATATATATACAAACATGTATATTTAGATATGTATATTGCATGTATACATCCATTGATGAAATTTGTTTTGCTTTACTATGAATACTTGAAATCCATAATGACTTTAAATTGATAAACCTGATTATCCAAATTAGAAACACAATCTATTAAAATTATATCTCATCCAGACTGTAATATATGACTAGGAAAGCATACTATTAAACTAATGAATTGATAAATATAACTTGAACAAGTACTTCAGATAAATGATGAATTAAATCAAAAAAACTGAGTAGAAGAAAAATATACTATTCTCCCCATGATTTTAATTGGGTTTGTACAGTAAAATATAATGACCATGGAATTAAATGTCAACAACTCAAAAGATAATTCAGATACTATAGTGGATAGAATTGTATTGAGGACAAATGAGCAGAAAAGAGATCTTGTGAGAATAGTCAAAGCAGTTATATCCATATATAACTTAATGTTCTTAAAATGTAAAAAGAAAAAGGGGAAGCCTTCAGAGAGTTAAGCAGATCCTCAATCAGTATACCTTAATTAAGTGCCTTCTGTGAACTAGGTATTGTGTTGAGACTACAAAGAAAAAAAATAAAATTACCTCTGCCATTAAAGTTAAGCTTACATTCAAACAGGAGAATTAGACTTTTATGTGAAGGCTTGCCATGCCATTTTTAGAGCTGTTCATCTACCTTTGCTGTCTACCTGATACTGGACTTTCACCTGTGATTCCAAGAAGCTGTAGCATGAGTAATGGCAACACTCTGGTGTAAACCATTTTGGCGGATAGATTAAACCAGGCTTAGGGTAACCAACAGGACTCAAGTCCATCAGTGAGTTAAGAAGTGTTTACTCTATATGAAGACTTCCCTAGTGGAATGATAGGATGAGAACAATTTGTTCTAGTCATGAAGATGGCTGAAGCAGGTGTATGTTTAGAACTTGGTCAGACATCAAAGACTCCAAAGATATGAATTTAAGCTTGGGTCATTGACAGTCATCCTAACATTTGTCTTTCTACTGGATTTTGGTGGCTCTGGAAGAGAGAGAGAGAGGCTTATGACTTTGAGCAATTATGCCTCACAAATCCAATTTTCACAAAAGTCTAGATATCATCTGCGATGTCTGTGGATCTCTTCAAAAATAAAAGACAGACATTCTAATGGAGAACACAGCACATGCATATGCATATATGAATTATATCTGTGTGTAGTACATACACTCTGATAGATATCTATCTATATCGGTCTATACACATAAATATGTATTTACATAAACACCGGTGTGTATATTAAATAAATATAAAGTAATTTTTGGGAGGAAAAGTGCTAGTGAGTAGGGAGAAGTAGGAACACTACTTCAGAGAAGGGAGAGACTTAAAGAAAGAAGAAAAGGTAGGATATCATTACAATGCTATAGGTGAGAGATGGTGGGACTTTGAATTAAGCTGGTGCCTGTAGTAGAAAGACAAGAACAAATGGTAAAACGCCATAGTACAAGGAAGCAAAAAGGGTTTGAGAATTATGCTATTGGAGGGAGTTCTTAGAACTGGGGAAATTTCAAAATATTTTAATGTAGGTAATTTTCCACCAAGTGATCAATAGCTTTTCAGTACCCTCCACTATAGCATATAGAAACATGAAAAATAAATGATGGTTTGGACTCAGGGCACTTACAATCCAACAGATGATTAATATATAGAGATGAAAAATATTTAAGAACATGTATAAAAGCACATTTTAAATAAATGTGATGTATTCTGTATATAATGCTCCTAAGGAAGAAACTTGTCACAATCATCAAAAGTTTAGGACTGACCATTAATTTTTAATACACTGAATACTATGTGAACTGACAGTTTCATCAAACAAAGATGCCATGGTGTATACTAGAAAATATCCTGAAATAATTTGTTGATAATCAGAAATCATAGGTTGTCACAGCCTGTGACAAACCATAGGTTTTCAGTTAATATCTGTTGATTTAATAATATCTTCAACTTTTCTACTCTGCAGTTGAACAAATTAGATTGTAATCATCTAGTTAAGCTTATTAAACACTACGTCTCAGTGTTGAAATGTTTATGTAAAATTAAAAATAACATATATAATGTTATAACTCAATAATTCTTTATTACGTACAATCTGTAAAGATTCAGAAAGTGGAGTACTATATGATTATTTTGTGTGTATTCCACAACTACTCTTAGAATCATCTATTTCTCTCATTTTGTAGCATGGTGGTTTGCACCTAGCTGATATTCTATTATTAGCTTTGCAATGGAATGAAATAGAATGGAATGAAATGGAATATGAATATTAACATTTAATTTCCTTTAGTTCTTTTTTTAGGATTTTAGAAAAATGGAAAGTTCTTTCTTCTTCATTTCCTTTAGAGACAGATCATAGTGTTTCTACTTCTAATGGTGAATCAGTATATTCTACAACTACATTTCAAGGCAATTAAGGGAAATGGAGCTGTAGTCTTACTTCACAAAGCCTTCTGAAGGGTTCAGTGAACTGTAGGAGTTCAATTAATGTTACTGACTTACTGACCAATTTAAGATTTTTTTTTTTTTAAGGGAAGAATGATTTAGGGGAATCAGTTGTTTGGTGACATCCAGTGGTCTATTTTGGTATGACAGACAATGACATTTAAAATGACAGTTACTGAAATGATTTTATTTGCAGAGCCAAAAAAGCAAAGATCAGGGAGAACAACACAAAACAAAAGCTTTGTAGAATTTTTCAATCACTTCATTCTAGTTAAAAAAGGAATTTCTGGCTCAACGTAAGTAAATTTTCAGTAAAATTTCAAATGAAATCTATTCTTGATTGATTAATTAGTTAGCAGTTTAGTAGGTAGATTTTATCTCATTGGGCTTTGTAGATATAAAAGGAAGATAAAATTTATGTAATTCTATGAAGTATGACATTGCAATATTTTAACATTGAGAAATGAGAACTAATATATGCTTAACATAGTTTTCAAAATTAATCTAATTAGCACATAAATGATAAAGTTGCAAGGTAATAGATTTAGAGTTTCAAAGACCTTAAAAGATCCAAACCTTCAGTGGTATATAAGGTATATGATGGAGATATATTACATTTCCAAATGAAGTTGTAATGTACTGTTTTATCAACTTTTAAAAATTAAAATTAATAGTATTTAAGTACCCACATATGTATCTTAATTTTTTTTTTCATTTCACATATTCACATAGTTTAATTAGTTAGAAGGAATATCAGAGGGCATGTAATGCAATCCCTAAATAAACAGGAATCTCCACCTATCATAAAAAATAATCTAACAGCTTTACCTGAAGACTTCCAGTTATAAGAAATCTACTATATCTTAAGGCAACCTATTCAACTTTTTTTTTAAAGCTAGCTTAAAAATGTATATAGCTTAAGATTTGCAAAGTGCTTTACAAAGGTTATTTCATCTGAGGTAAGTAAGCCAGATAGGGCAACTAGGTGACTTAATGGATAGAGCTGCCAAACTTACAATGAAGAATTTCTGAGTTCTAATCCAACTTTGGATATCTAACTTTAGATACTTACTGGCCCTGTGACCCTGGAAAAGAAATCTGACTTCTTCATGTCTCAATTTCTTCAATTATAAAATAAGGATAAAGATGGCATCTACCTCACCAAGTGGTTGTGAGGATAAAATGAAATGTAAAGTATATTGTAAATCTTAAGTGATACTATTATTATTTTTTCATTTTTATTGCCTCAAAACAACCCTTTTAAATAGGTGCTATTATTATCCTCATTTTACAGGTGAGGCTGCTGAGGATAAATAGTCCTCATCATCAAAAATAAAACAAGGTCACAGAGTTAATAACTTTCTGGAATCCATTTTGAATTCCAGTCAAATCTATAATTCTATTAACTATTCCTGATAAAAATTCCCAGCAAATAAATCCCTTCAGTCAAAGCAGATATGCATCTCCTTTGTAATTTATAATTTTAGAAAAAGGTACTAAGAAAATAAATAATTTATTCAGCATTGTGTGAACATGTCATAGTAAGGACTTGAACCCAGATGAAAAAATCATAGAGATAAAGCTGAAAGAAAAATCTCCATACAACATCCTTATTTCACAGAACAACAAACTACAGGTCAGAGGTTAGCCAACTTATGTAAAGTCACCTACCTAATGTCTGAAGAAATATAACTCTAAGGCCAAATCTCTATTAAGATTCTCATTATATACTTATAATTGTTAAGAGTCCAAATCTGCCTTAGAGTTAAACCCATTAGTTTTGCTATGAACCTTGAAGATAAATTATGGAGTTCAAAGGTGAATGTCAGAACAAGACCAAACCACTTTTAATATCAAAATACCTGATCAACAGACATTTATTAAGTATTAAGTGGCTTTTACTGTTAGACCACGAAAAGATAAAAATTTTCCAAATTATCATTTTAAGGTTTGGATTACTGAGAATAAGGTAAAAATGCAGAACAGCAAAACATCTGTCATAATTCTATATGTATAATAAAATATTGTATGATATTATATACAATAAAATATTGTATGATAATACTATACAATCTTCCCAAATGATGCAAGTTTATTTATCTGTTAGACAATTTCTATTAGAATTTACACTTGAAAGACTGGAAAAGAAGAAATATGTTAAACAGAACCCTTACAATTTTTCCTCCTTAAATCAAGAAGTTTGAAAGTCTTTTTCAAAGGATTATATCACCATCTTGTGGCAACATTAAAGTAATGCAAATGTAACAATTCTATAGTTAATGTTCTATTTTATAGAATATTAGACATCTGGAAGGAAATTACAGATAAAGAAACAGCTGATTGAAGAATCGATTTGCCAAAGTCTACAGTAAATTAAATTGTTTTCTATAGGCATCCTGAAATTAATTTTTTTTAAACTCATTCTTTAAAAAGTGAGATTGTTGTCCTTTATTTTGGAAGAGGACCAAAATGACATCACTGTGTTAGAATTGAGTTACATTGTATGCAACTGTGACTGATCAAACAAATACAAGCTCCAAATGCTCTGTCACAGATTGGACATAAATAATCCCTATGAACATTTGGCGTAGATTCTCTAACTTTGTGCATCTCACGTTTCTTTTGGGCTAATTCAATTCTGCTTTCCTCATAGAACACAGCCCCCTCTCTGATGAGGGCACGCCATGCTGGACAGTCCTGGACCAGTGTTTCCCATGTCATACAATCAGACCTTGAGAGTGTCCTTATATTACTTTTTCTGACCACTTTATGAGTACTTGCCATGTCAAGTGCTCATAAAAGACAAAGTGTTAAGAACACTAAGTTGTATATAGATAAATTGCTTTGACTATTCTCACAAGATCTCTTTTCTGCTCATTTGTCTGCAATACAATTCTATACACTATAGCATCTAATTATCTTTTGAGTTGTTGTGTTTGAAAGGCATCAGGTCATAGTATATAGAGACTGATGAATGCAGGAAAATACAGATCCTAATTGTGACTCTGACACTAGCAAATTTTTCAGCCCTGAGTAAGTCACAACTCAGTGCCTCAGGAAGCTCTAAAATATGAAAAGTTACAGAAAAAAAATAGTTGATTAATATTAATTTAGGGAATTTACAAATCAGGAGTTTTCTTCACTAATTAAATCACAGGTTTAGATTAGCAACAGATGAAAGTTTCTCACTATCTATTTCAGAAACTTGTCCTCAATAAAACCTTTGCAGGCACTCAGTAAAGCTGTTGTTATTGTTTTTAAATGAATTGCCAAAAAGAAAAATCTCAACTTGAGACATGTCACCTTTTGGGAGGGATTGCTGACCTCTTTTCTTTTAGAGTGTAGGAGTGTTTGAAGGTGTCAGCTTTTGTGGTGTGAAAAAGTTTGGTGGGGATGAGGGATGGAAGTGAACAACTAGAGAACAGCACAGAGCAGTATAAGATAGTCTCAAAGGAGTGGGAAGAAGGGATATCAAAAGTTGATAGAATGATCTTGAGATGATAAAAAGATTAAAAGGCCATTTTGGGGGGCAGCTAATTAGTGCAGTGGATAGACCACCAGCCCTGAAGTCAGGAGGATATGAGTTCAAATTTGGCCTAAGACACTTAACACTTCCTCCTGTGTTTCCCTGGGCAAGTTACTTAACCCCAATTGCCTCAGGAAAAAAAAAAAAAAATAGGCCATTTTTCTTAGGCACCAGATATCTCTCTGACACCTGAGGCAAACATCTTTTAGCCATACACACACACACACACACACACACATACATACATACATACATACATACCAGAGAGACAGAGATAAGGGGTGGGGAGAGGAGACAGAGAGAGAGGGAGAGAGGGAAAAAAGGGAGAGGGAGATATGGAATTGTCTGGTGATAGGGGAAATTGAAGGAGACCTTCCAAATCCTTTTGTTTCACAATTCAGTGAACTGGGCCCTGGAGAAGTTAAATAACGCGCCTAATTAAATTCAGGAAGTGACAGGTAAGATTTGAATACAGGTTCATAGACTAGGTGCTTTCCGCACTACTATATCCATTCTGAGAGCTGTACATGTAATCGGGATTAAACTAGAGTACTTTCCATAGGACTGGGTTTGGGTTTTAGTCTACTGCATTGGAACATGGAACTTTTACCCTGTTTTCAAATTCCAAATGGCTCTAATAAGTTATTTTAATTGTTTGATTTTTATTTACATTTTTACTGATTCCAAGATTTCTGATTTTAATGTTTCAATTAATCACAATGGAACCACTCTATACCCTTTTCTTTACAGTCTTTCATAAATAGTGGATAAAATAATTTTTTAAAAATTTAAAAAAGCATCACAATGACCAGATGAACTATTAAAATTTATCTAAAAAAGTCCTTATTTGGCTGACATTGAATCCATCCTTGGGCTCCTCCTCTTTGTTTAAACTGCAGTCCTACAGTGCTATAGTCTTTAAAAACTCAAGGTTATATCCATACCACTAGAGGGCATTAAAAGTGAATTTAAATTGGAAATTATTTGACATTCATATTCCCCTCCAAAAGACAGAGATCACCCCATGCTGTTCTATTGTTTTATTCTTCTTAAATTATTTTTCACAGGAATGTTCTCTATCATTTTTTCTTGTATAAACATTAATTCAAACACAGACTTTAAACTAATCTCATTATCAAATACTGACTAGTTGAAATTAGTTTAAAAAAAAAGAAAAAAGGCAGATAGACTTTTAATTTAATTAATTGCAAATGAGTCCTCATTGATTTTTTTATTTTTTATCTAACACATCAAAACTCACTTTGATATTTCCTATTTAATTCTCACTCACCAGTATCCAATTAACACCCTATTAGCTTATATACCTGTAATTATCCCCAACATTTTATGCTGAGATTTTTAACACTCCACTAAAAGTTTTGTTTCTCCACTAAAATATATGATATCTGTGGGCATAGTTTTTAAAAATCTTACTTGTAATTTTCTGAAATCACAAGTAAAATTGCAATTTCTAAAATGACTAGTGTCATTTCTTTGTTCATGAGGAATGACAATATGTTTCCTTATTTATTTATATTTATTTTATATTTGTATTATTCATATTTGTTTATATTCATACTTTTTATTTTTACATCTCTTGCATTATTGCCAATGGGGAAGTTAGGTGGTACAGTGGAGAAAATGCTGGCCTTGGAATTGGGAAGATTCATCCTTCTGATTTCACACCTGGCCGCAGACAATTATTAGTTGTGTGACCCTGCACAGGTTACTTAACTCTTTTTACCTCAGTTTCCTCATCTTTAAAATGAACTGGAGAAGGAAATAGCAACTACCCTAGTATCTTTGCCAAGAAATCCCCAAATAGGGACACAAAAAATTGGATATGATTCAATAACAACAACAATACAACAAAGAGAAATAGTTACACAAAATCAAAAAATACAGAGTATTATGTCTGGGAGTGTATGCAACACTGCACACACATAATCTCTTACCTCCATACCAAAAATAATATTCACTGGTTTGATATTTTTTGGTCCTTTCTGTCCCTCAACAATCCTCTATTTTTTTTACAGATTTCTGGGAGGTTGGCATGGTACAAAGGAAAGCAGATTGCATTTCAAATCTGTGTGTGTGAGTTTGAACCCTAGCTCTACCTGTATGAAAGAAATAAAGCAGAGAATGGCCTTTTTAAAAATCTATTTATAAACAGAATAACAAACATACAAATAGAAGGAATCCTTTTTGGGGAGTTATTTATTTGTTTGTTTGTTTTTGGGTGTGGCTTTAGTAAACTGATAGCCATTGAAGATCTTAGCTTAAAAAGGCTAAGATCTCCCGTTGCATATAGAGCCATTTTCAGTCAAACTGATCTATAACTAACCATTGGATTCAGATGGTTCCAGAGCAGAAAGTGAGGTTTGTGACCTTGGATAGTTCTCCTTCCCTCAGATCCAATTCACTTGTGTGTCATATCCCTGGTGCTATCTATGGTCATCTTCAAGAACGAAGGACAGACAATAGCAACAACCTGTATAAATCTAAGTAAGTTACTTCATTTACTCTGGACCTCATTTCTTATCAAATGAGAAGTTTTGATTAGATAATATAAAATATCCACTAGAGATCAAAACCTAGAAGTCTGAAATCCTATGATACATCTCATTCTCTTTATTGACTATTCCAAACATTTTTTGTCTTCAGATTTCCAGATGAGTAACTATAACTCATAATCTGCAATTATATCTAGTTTACCCAGTCTCCTATTTCTCTAAGAATCATTAAATCATTCAACAAAAATTTATTGCTGTTGTTCAATTATTTCAGGGGTGTCTGACTTCTTCTGATCCCATTTGGTGTTTTCTCTGCAAAGATAGTAAAATGGTTTATCATTTCTTTCTTCAGCTCATTTTACAGATGAAGAAACTGAGGCAAACAGAATTAAGTGACTTGCTTAGGGTCAAGCAGCTAGTAAGTGAGGCTAGATTTGAATTCAGGAATGAGACTTCCTGATTCCAGGCCCAGCAATCTATCCACTATTGTACCACTTAGCTGCCAAGAATTTATTAAGAGCCTACTTTGTGTTTACTAAGTACTATGCTAGGCTGAGTGATCCAAATCAGAAATCACTTTCAGTTCTCAAAGTCTTTACTCACAAGGCATTTGTTGTTGTTTTCCTTCATTCTTAAAGAGAACCAAAGACATCAGGTAATTTCTTGAATTGCAAGTCAATTGGACTTAAATGAGGCAAGAACCTCACCCTCTCCTCCAGATTTATAGGTCATTGCTGACATAAGGAGATACCCAGTTATATTCCTTTTTAAAAGAAGCCTTCTAGTGTTTGAAAAACCCAAAGACCCCAGCTTCTGAGGTAAAAACTCACTATTTGACAAAAATTGCTGGGAAAATTGGAAATTAGTATGGCAAAAACTAGGCATCTAGTTAGCACAGCCACACATATTGTTATCTATATGTTATACTGAAATAGGGTAGAAATGGGTTCATGATTTAGACATAGTAATACTATAATCAAATTAGAAGAACAAGGAATAGTATGTCTCTCAGACCTGTAGAGAAGGAAGGAATTTGTAGCCAGGAAGAACTAGAATACATTATGAAATGCAAAATGGATAATTTTAATTATATTAAATTAAGATTTTATACAAACAAAACCAATGTAGCAAAGATTAGAAGGGAAGCAATAAACAGAGTGGAGGGGGAAATTACATGAAAGAGTTCTCTGATAAAGGCCTCATTTTTAAAAATTACTATTTTTTATTATAGCTTTTTGTTTTTAAAACATATTCATGGATAATTTTTCAATATTGATTCTTGCAAAACCTTGTGGTCCAAATTTTTCCCTCCCTTCCCCTATCCCCTCTCCTAGATGGCAAGTAATCCAATATATGTTAAACATGTTTTAAAAATATGTTAAATGCAATATATGTATACATATTTATACAATTATGCTGCACAAGAAACATCAAATCAAAAAGAAAAAAATGAGATAGAAAAAAAATGCAAGCAAACAACAAAAAGAGTAAAAATGCTATGTTGTGATCCATATTCAGTTCTGAAGGAATATTCCCTATTCCTGAGTAAGTTCACTTAGTCCTTTAGTTGACTTCTCAAGGAAAGTTCACTTTGTCCTTTAGTTGACTTCTCAAGGAATGCATCATGTATGCATTGGCTGCTTATCTATGTTTCAGGAACTAGCCCCTCCTGAAACTCAAGGACACTACTTGGGAGAAATGGCTAATCTCCCATGTATGTCATTTATTAATTACAACCTTGCAGACCCTCATGGTTATCTCCTTGATGAGCTAACACATCTATATTCCCATGGCCAATACCACAAAGATGGGCCAAAGCTCAAAGCCCCTGGCCCATCTATAGCCCAAATCCTTTGCCCTAAGCCTTCTTTGTCTGAAACCCCATAAAAGCCCCTGCTCTGAAATGGCTCATTGGAGTCTCATCCATGGAGAGGATGCTCTGCCTGGAATTGTTCCCAGTTCAGGACTCATAGGCTGAATATGGGACTCCCCACCACAGTGAATCAGAGTGGGTGCTCCTCCGAATTGGTGATGTTTTCTCCCTCTTTTTCATCTATTCTGATTATTATATTAATAATTGTAGTATGTTTAGTTATCCTTATATGCTGGTTTAGTTATTGCAAAAGGTCTAGTTTTTGCTGTTTTTAGTTATTATTGAAGTGCTTTTATATTTGGCTTCTGAAACACATGAGTCATTTGTGATAGCTAATTCAAACTTTAAAATCTTACAAGTTCCCACAGTCCTCCCTCTGGTTGTAGATAGCTGTCTTCATTACAAGACCATTGGAATTGGCCTCAATCATTTCATTGTTGGAGAGAGTCACGTCCATCAGAATTGGTCATCATATAATCTTCTTGTTGCTGTGTATAATGATCTCCTGGTTCTGCTCATTTCACTTAGCATCAGTTCATGTGGGTCCCTCCAGGCATCTCTGAAATCATCCTTCTGATTGATTCTTATGGAACAATAATATTCCATAACATTCATATACCATAATTTGTTCATCCATTCTCCAATTTATGGGCATCCACTCAGTTTCCAGTTTCTTGCACAACAAAAAGGGATGCCACAAACATTTTTGCACATACAGGTCCATTTCCCTCCTTTAAGATCTCTTTGGGATATAAGTCCAGTAGAAACACTGCTGGATCAAAGGGTATGCACAATTTGATAGCCCTTTGGACATAGTTCCAAATTGCTCTCCAGAAAGTTTGAATCAGTTCACAATTCCACCAACAATATATTAGTGTCTCAGTTTTCCCACATCCCCTCCAACTTTCATCATTATCTTTTCCTGCCATCTTAGCCAATCTGAGAGGTATATAGTAGAATCTAGAATTGCTTTAATTTGCATTTCTGTGATCAGTAGTGATTTAGAGCACCTTTTCATATGACTAGAAATAGTTTCCATTTTTTCATCTGAAAATTGTCTGCTCATATCCTTTGACCATTTATCAATTGGAAAATGGCTTGAATTCTTATAAATTTGAGTCAATTCTCTATATATGCTAGAATTGAGGCCTTTATGAGAAGCTTTGAATGTATATTTTTTTCCTAGTCTATTGTTTCCTTTCTAATCTTGTCTTCATTGGTTTTGTTTTTTTAACTTAATATAATCAAAATTATCTTATTTTGTGTTCAATAATATACTCTAGTTCTTCTTTGGCCACAAATTCCTTCCTTCTCTACAGATCTGAGAGGCAAACTATCTAAAGATCTCATTTCATCATCTTTGTTTCTTTTTATCTATTGTCTTAATTGAAATCTTTAATATAAAAAACTTATGCTGGCTAGTGATTCTGATCCTTTTTGATTATTATTTGCAGTTTAGGAAGGATTATGTAGAGAGGTGACTTTCTTACATGAGCAGAATGAATGTAATAGTCATCATCAGGGGGTAAGAATGGGGCTAGAGCCAAAGAATTTCAGAGTGAGAGAAAGAGGTATTAATCTCTTCTTGATTCTACCCCTCTTTGGAGGGAGGAAGAAAGAAGGGAATAAGGATTTAAGTACCTACTATGTGCCAGGAACTGTATTTAGTGCTTGAAAAATGTATCTCATTTAATCCTCATAAGAATCTTAAGTGCTATTATTATCTATATGTTAGAGATCAGAAAATCAAAGTACATAGAAGTTAAGCTATCTGTCTAGAGTGCCATATCTAGCAAATGTCCAAAGTCAAATTTGAATTCAGGCTTATCCTGAGTCAGGTCCAGAACTCCATCTATTGTACCATTTAGCTGCCTCGCAGGTTGGTCCAAAATTTGTATGGTTTATCCAATTAGAAAATATCTCCTGGCTCATGGTCTTTATCTATGTAAGGGTAATCTATCTGTTGTGCTTTTGGCTAGGTCATTCTCCATACATATTGGATAAAAATTTAATTAAAACATTAGAAATGAATAAAAGAAATAATATCATTGTGCCTAGAGTAGTTATTTCCCTTCCATTCACCTTCCCCCTCATCCCCTTAATTGTGATCCTCCTCAAATTAAACAATAACTCCACTGTGAAGGCAAGTTCAAAAATTGAGAAATTTCATCCTTCCCCACGTCATGCTTTCATGGAAAACTGGCCAGAACGTATACCCAGAGTTTTTTGTTTTTCTATATGCGGCAAAGTCTCTGGTCTAAATTGTTATCCTGTTTGGGGATTACTCAGAAAATCAGAACAATAATACAGTGTTCCTAAGGATAAAGATGACTGCAAAATCAAGACAATCTGGGCTTTGGTTTATGTCTTGGAAGTAATTATTCTTGCTCTCCTGCTCTCATGTGTTTTGTCTGAAATAAGTTCTCTCTTTCATACAGAATAAACCTGAGAGGCAACATTTCCCCTCCCTCACCCTGAGAATAAACTGTTTGGGGTACTTAGTCCTGTTTAGAGGGCTTCAAAGGATGCAGTATCTTCTAGTAGAATACCATTTCCTTCCTTCCTTATTCAGTTTCAAAAATTCTTTTCATGACCTTGAAATGTCACATTTCCTCCTGTTTTGCATGACAATTTGCTTATAAATCAGACAGTTGAAATTGATGTCAGGATTTGAAAAGTGCTGATAGGACTATTAAAAATAAATAAAAAAGTTGGAGGGAAAGTACATTTAAAGGAATATGTTGAGTTTGAGGGTTGGGTGGGAACTAAAGTTAGAAATATCCCCATTATACAATAAAAAATGCAAGGCTAGTGCTCCAGAATGGGGTCATAGTTTAGAGACAGAAATCTGAGAATGAATCATTACCATTGTACATTTCTGTTTCAATAAGAACTTTGAGGAATGTTTTTTTTTTTTGTTTTTTGTTTTTTTTTTTTACTTCTTCTGCAGTCTATATGATGATGAATGAGTCCCTCCAATCCACTCTGTTTTATATTGGTTCCTTAACAGTTTCTGTCATGTCTAATTGCTTTAGAAGAAATCTACTACCCTATTCTGTACCTTCATCCAAACAGCATTTATTTTAGTCCTTTTCCTTCCTAGACTGAATTCAGAATAACCCCTATCCTAGCTCATCTGCTGTGAAAGAAATGTGCAGAATATAAAAGCAAAATTTGTTTAATATGAATGTGGCATTGATTAAGTTATGATCCCATCAATTCCCAGTCAGGGAACCAAAATGATGAGGTTAGAGGTAGTCAGAGAGTTGTTAAAATCCCCTTTTGGTTGGCACACAGGTTCTTCCTGAAAGAATTTGTGAAATCCAAAATATTCATTGGCAAAAATGAAAGTTTATTGTTGGATAGGAAGCCAGTTCTGTTAAGAGACTGACTTCTTTAGTGGCAAAGTCCTATTAGAGAAATGGAGACTGGCACCGAGAAGAGAATGACTTCTCAGGGGGAAGGGTTCTAGAAGTAGAGAAAGCTGCTTTGGACCTTCTGCAAAGTGTGAGTTCAGAAACTGCCCTTTAAAAGGAGTCTTGAGGCTTCAGGTGGAAAAGGAAGCCAAAAGTTCCCAGGCCTAGATGCTTATTGGTATTCAGCCCAGATCTATTAGAATTAACAACACTTCTTGGTTTTTGCATCAAAAGAGATGTTTTTTGACCAAGATTTTTAATTGAATCAAAGGGTCTGGCATCCCCGAAAGATAACACAGTTTCAATAAAGGGAACAGTTTCCCTTCACCTTCAGCATGATCAGTATAAAAGAGAGCAGAAATTGTAACACCCAAAATGATTTAAAGGAAGCTAAGGCAACAACAACAATAGCAGAGTTTTAAAGCAATATTGAAAATCCCATAGGTCTTTAGTTTAAGTGAAAGGGATAATGATTAATTAACAGCAGAAAGGGGGTGGGATACTAACAACAGAAAAAGATAGGTAGCTGGCACTCCTGAATAGAGACTGGCCCTAAGTTCAAGAGTGCCTGAGTTCACATTCAGGCTCATTTACTTGTGATATATATATATATATATATATATATATATATATATATATATATATTAAACTAATAGATGACGAGAATGTTGAGTGTCTGTCTAGCTTATCTAAATTAAACATTCTTATATTTTTTCATCATGGATGCATTTTTTTTGATGGTTAGCATTTTTAAAGCAATAAAGTATTTTATTTTAAATTTTAAATTAGATTTAATTAGAAATAAGCCTTTCTATAACATAGTGTGATTTTAAAAAGATGATTACATAAATGAATTTTAAAACTATTAGGCACAAATTGCTTTTGCTTTTAAATATATAATAAAACCATCATGTAGTTTTTTTTTTCTTTTTTTTTTTACCTCTCCCTCAGATGGATATTATCAGATGCAAATATGGGGGAGGGGGGAAGACAAGATGACCAGCACAGATAAATAAAGTTGATTTCTCAAGGTAAAAGCACAAAGGAATTTTATTACCATTTCATGAGAAAGGGTGTTTACCTACCAACAAGCAATCAGACAAGGAGAGGCAAGGCCCAGTTAGCAAACAAGAATTATATAGGGATCTAAGATAACACTCCTTATAGGCTGGATCTTTTTCCTGATTAGTCTGGAAATGACCTCACATTCTAAGACATAAATGAGGAAAAACTTCTAACATAATCACATTTTTAGGATGACTAAGTTTCCTTATATGGGAGGATCACTGCCAAGATGACCCCAGCTTACTATCACAAAGAAAAGGGTTATATGGCCCCACTCCTTAGAAGGCACATGATCTCTAGAAAAAGAAACCTCACCTTAAGGCACAGCCAACTTTTACTTAATTTTTAGAACACTATCTCCATCTTGTGAAATAACTTTCACAGTTCACTTCATTCATGTGTATATATATGATTGCATGCATATATATAATATATACAAATGAAAAATCATTCTATATATACTTATATTTGCCAATTCTTTCTCTGGATGTTGATAGTATGTCCTTCTGTTATGCCACAGTTCTCATTTTCCATAATTATCCTGAACCAGTCTTGAACTCAGTTTCCCTGCTTCTCAAAGCTCAGTCCTGCAAAACCTCCCCTCCCTCTTTATCAGAATATTTGATAAGGATAAAAGATCTTATGTTTTAAAATATCAGAATGTCTCTCTCTATCCCAAGCTACTAGAATGTCAGATACCATCTTATCAAGATATCTCTCCCCATCTCGGGGTTCCTCCCTCCATGCCTCCCCTTACCCTGTCAGAACTGGATTGTCAGAGTCCCATTCCTGCCTCAGCACTCTGACTCTGCCCCTGCCTCAGTCTACCCTCTGTGTCTGAGCGATCTGTAATAGATCACTGAGAACTCTCATTGTTGGCTGGATTTTTGGAGAAGATAGTGTCATTTAGCCCTGGGACCAAATCCATTTGGTCCCAATAAATCTCTTCCATTAAATAAATTATTAAATACTCTCTAATCTCTATCCTGCCTCAGTTTCTCCAACATTACATTTTGGAGGCTTCCCACCTAGATGTTAGAAAATGAGCAGAATTAGAGATGAGACTTTCAGGTCTCCCTCTTGGGCTTCAAGGTGACTGGGGATCTGAACTCTTGGCCTGGAGAGGCCGGCCCTCTGGATATTTTTTCCAGAACCTCCAGGAAAGAGAGCACTTTCCAGCTACAACTGTGGCTGATGGTGGACACCTCCATTTGGCCATGGGAGAATCTGGTCTGAAACCCCTGCAGGGTAAATTTTCTGTCTGGTCTGACTGCTAGCAAATCTGGTCCCCAGAAAAAGTTAGGCTGATGAGCCACACAACTCTGGGAAATTTACCTAAGTACCTTTTGGGTACTATCTGGTTTTAATTTGGGGATTCTCTGTGAAGGCAGAGAAATACACCACACTGGGAGGGAAGACTCTGGAGCTGACAACTTCCCTCAGGGCTATCTTTTCCAGACAGCCCCTGGTCTGTGTTAAATGTTTTGTTTTATGTTGTAACTGCTCAGTCAATGTCTGTTTGTCCTGTTGGTTCAGAGCTCTGCTAAATTAAGAAATTTGGGAATTGACTGTTTCAATGTTGAAATTGTATTAGTATGAAATTTACTTGTGATTTTAAACTTTAAAAACTGATGCTCAGGTAGATGAAATTCAGGCTTACTTTGGATTTAACTACCTTAGATAAGACCTCTGGCCAACAAAAAGAGTTTATGCTAATTTCTTTGAACTCTGGCTGGAGAAAATATCTGATTAGGGATTTTAGCATGGCTTTAAATTGTGGAAATAATTTTACTGTTGCCTTTGCAGGCTAGATTTAGTTACCATTGAATGTAAATCTTAAGAACTTGTTGGGGTGAAGTTCTGTTAACTTACTTGAAAGGGGTCACGTGTCTCCAATTAGGGTCTGACTTTTCTGAAGGCTTCTACACTGGACAAGTTGGGACTTAGGAAAAGTCCACTGGGAATAATGGCCACGTGGGGCCAGAGAGAAATTCATTATTTGAAATATGATAGGAAAAACAGTTTTATATTACTGGGAACTTAAAGCTGTATTTGATTGGATTTTAAGTTATAATATAGGTTATTAAAACAAATGCCAGTAGCTTACCTTGGGAAGTCTTGTTTGTATCTCCCTACTTAGAGGATATGTTGCTTTCTAGAAGTATTGGGTAATTTGTAAACTATTCTCTGTTGGGTATATGTATTAAGTTTTATGAAATTTGGTTTTTAAAATTTTTTAAAAAGTGATTTAAAGACAAAGGACAAGAAAGATTGATTTGCAAAAGCAATTAATAATTTAAATGGAGCATCTAGTATTGGTTTGGGAGTGTTTAAAGCATGTTGAAGAAGGTTTGAGCAAGTAAGCTTTGGGAGGAGAGAAATAGAGATGGGATAGGAAGAGATGGTGTGAGAGAAGGAAAAAGAGAGAGGAAAATAGCTTTCCAGAAAGAGGGGAACAAAAAAGCATAAATCCCTAGTGAATTTGCCATTTGCTATGGGAAAGGCGATACCCCATGAGGTTGGGGACCTGTCTTTAGATGGTAGATTGGATCCTGGGGGAAATGGCACCCTAAAAGGTTAGTAGTAATAAGTTGGGGCCGGGAAGCATGGTGGAATGGGGGAAGGGTGACCATGTGAAATATCTCTCCCCTCATTAAGGTGGTAGTTTTGTTTTTGAGAAACTGCAGCTCCTTGCTGGTTCAAATATTAATTGCTTCTTCTGTTTAATTAATACTTTAAAGAATCTTTCTGATTCTTTTATGTAGAATTGGGTATTCTGTATAAGTTTAATAAATTGTATCCTGAGGTCATGCCCATCATTTAAAGGGTTTCTGAAAATCATAGTTTTTCTTTGTCCTTCTGAAAATGTTTCTGTTAAATATGAAAGATAACTTGTGAACTTACTGAAACCAATTTATTATTGTGATCAATATGAGGTTATGGTATTTCTAAAAGTTTAATATTTTTAAGTACTTCTTGGATTCTTTTATGTGATATTAGGATGTTCTGTATGGGATATTCTAAGTTTTCATTGCTTGTATTAGGTCATCCTGAGGTCATTTAAAAAGCCTCTGAAAATAATTTTTTTTTTGTCCTTTTGAAAATGTTTGTTATGGACAATATGTAATTTGGAATATCTGTTTATGTATTGGGTATTTTTAAAAGCAAACTGATTTGTATCTATAATGTTCCTACATCTACTTAGATATGAAGGAAGTGAACTTACTGAGACAAGTTCTTACTGTCATAAATATAAGGTTATGGTAAATATCTGTGTAGAATATGTCTGAAACTTAATTAATAGAATTTGTTATTAGAAGTAAAATTCCTTGGGCTTATAATTAATGCTATTTGGGAGTTTTAAAGCTCTACCCTCTGACAGTTACTGGGACAATTAACAGGAGTGAAAATGAATTGAAGCTATTTTATCCTGTTTTGCTGAAAGTTGAGTTTTAACTCCTTATGTTATGGTTGTATTTTTTCCTCCTGTAACTAATTTCTATGATCAGAGAAATGGTCACTAAGGAATTGTTATTGCAATTCAATTATGTCATACCTTGTTATTTCCAATCTGATTTTATGTAATATTCTCTTTAAAATAATCTTCCTCTTATTGGGGTTTTCTTGAGGTCTCTGGAGGCAGCCTTCCTTTCATTTCAGTAATCACTACACAAGTAGCCAGGTGTTAAAGTCCAAATCCTTTATTGTCTCCTTCCGAGTCTTGTCTCCTTTCCTGCAGCCCCATTAAATAGGAGGCCAGTTCACTGTCCCTCAGACTGTTGGAGGGCCGGACTATAGTAAAAACAAAAACTTTGTTTTGTGGGCCTTTAAATAAAGAAACTTCATAGCCCTGGGTGAGGAGGATAATTGTGGCCTGCGGATTGTAGTTTGAGGACTCCTGGTCCAGATCCTTTATTATGTCCTTCTTGGGGCTGGGCAGCTTTCGGGAGAGCCTTTCAGTATGGCCTTGGTTCCAAGAGGTTGAGGTCCTGCCTGCCTTCTCTGGCTTCTGAATTTCCCCGACTGAATCCTGGCTGAGACTCCTAGCTTATATATGCTCTCTTATCAAGGGTGTGAATCTTGTAGAACTATAGTAAGTACTAAGTACATGTACTGAACTAGAGAACTATTAAGCACCATGCTAAATTAGATAACTATTGTCTATCAATTCCACTGACTTAGCACCTTGTTTCAAGTTCTGGCCCATAACAGTTATATGTAATCATTATATCCTAAATACTTGGGCAAATAAGTATCTAGTCTGGTCATCTATCTGTTACCGAATATTTATGTCTGTGGATATTCAGGTTTTTAAAGGTTTCTAAATAATACGAGCTCAAAAGCCTATCTATTGGGAAGCTGCTGGCCAATTCATACTGGCCTCTTCACATTTTGTATCAGTCTATTCTAACCTTTACTTGTTAGAGTTGTGTTTTTTGTTCTAGATTTTGGTCAAGTACAGGTACTGACTTGCTTCTGAGACATGGATAGTTTCATTCAGCCCTGGGATGAAATCATGGATCCATTTGGGGCCAGTAAATCTCTCCCCATTAAATAAATTATGAAATATTTTCTGTCCAGCCTCAGTTTATTAGGCATTACACTTCATATGTTCTTGTAGTTATTTTGGGTATTTATAGTATTAAAAATGTTTTATCCACTCAAAAATATTTCTATTAATTTATACAATATTCTCTTGGTTCTACTCATTTTGTTTTCTATTTTGTGTAATTCTGCCCAAGTTTTCCTAAGATCATTTCTCTCATCCTAAGGCTTTAAGAGAATATGAGTGTAACTCCATGGTAATGGTCCTTCTCAAAGGACCTAGATATGCCAGTGTGAGAACAAATTTAAGAGAGTTAACTAGCCCAGAAACTGAAAAGGTTTTTGAGAGGTGTGAAGTAGTAGAGTGTGGGTGACTACACTAATGAATGTTACAAATGAAGAAAGTATATGAATTCTCCAAAAAAGATATTCTTATTATTATATATCATGAATCTGAGAACTAAACATTGTGAGAGGGAACATTATAAATAAAGATTAATATAATCATGGATGAGAGCTAGAGGGTTCCATCAAAGAGCTAAGAGAACAAGGATAGCTTAGCATCAGGAAAAAAAAAATGGAAGAAAAGTTCAAGAAGACAGAAGGGTCAACAATGTTATACATATTGATTTTGAGAAGAAACCCTAAAATCTGAAATGTTTTTAGAAAGAAATTCATTAGGTTGTTTGGTTGGAGAGAGTGAGGTGAAAAGAAAGTGTAGTTCCCTCTTGTCCAGGTTCTGGAGAGTTTACAAGATACAGGATTTTGGTTGGGCTACTCTTATGCAGTTGAGCAATCTTGCTGAAATGGCAACTCCTACATAAGGTAGATAATATCGGTAAGTGTAAACATTCAACCAAATTTAGGTGGAAGTCAAAACACAAGGGGAATCCAAAACACAAGCCTGGGTTTACCCAAAACAAGAACTGCCTAAGTGTGGTGACCCAAAGCATAAATATTTTGGCTGGATCAAGAATCTAAAGGAATCCAAAATTCCTAGTAGCTATCTCATGACATTCTTAAGAGAGTTGTTGAGATCAGGATGACCCTCTGGGTTCAAACAGTCCTTAGTCATGTAAAGTTAGTTTTAAGCAGAAGAAAAAGTTTTCTGAACAATATAAAGCACTTTCTACATGTTATAATAAAATTAAGAATAAGCTACAGAAAAAAGTCCATTAACTTGTAAATGAAAACTTAATAATATTAAATAGTTTTAGTAAAGCCAGTTTGTGATTAAGAAGATGGTGGTATTTTTGTATTGCTCTGCAAGTTAAGGGTTTGTTTGATATGGTTCTCCATATGTAGGAATAAATATCCTCAATCTCTCACACAAATATTTCTCTTCAGAGAATTTGATTCATGCCTGGAAAGGAGCAAGAGATTGGGATTACAAAACTGGTCACTCTGTTTTTATCAGAGTGGGAGGCTAGTATAAAATTACATCTGTGCTGCTCTCAAACTATTGTTAATCTAAGAGGAATAATTTTTAAGTTTAAACTGTTATTTATTAACTTTTAACAAGGAAAGAATGGCCTAATGCATTTGTGTGTGTGTGTGTGTGTGTGTGTGTGTGTGTATTCAAAGGCTTGATCTTTTCACCAAATGTCCATTACTTTAACAAGATCCCAGAGTGAATAGCAAATAAATCTGTTTATCCAAACTGATAGAAAACAAAAACAACAAGAGAGAGAGAGAGAGAGAGAGAGAGAGATTTATCTAGATTAAGATATATCAGACAAAGTATGCTGAGAGTAAATGAGCTCTTCCCCAGGGAGAAGAAAATCTCAGTTCAAATATTAAGTCCACAATCTCATCTAAAGGGAAATTGCCTGGAATTTCTAATATGATAATCTAGTCTTATCTGAATGTCTAATATGATAGGGAAATGATCAATGAGCCAGCTCCTTTACATATTGACTTCTTCCCAAAAGCCATCTCTTCATCCATGTGCCTTTCCCTGAAAATAATCTGGAAAAGTGTTTTTCTTCTCTTGACACTTAAATTAGAAGAACAAGATCTCTCCTCTCCCATATTCTTACTAAGTGCATCCCTCATACAACCATGGAACATGGAGATATCATTCACTAGTGAAAAGAATCTTGGACAAATGTTTTTAAGTTCTGAGTTACATGCAAAGAAAATATAAGACTACCAAATGAGTTATAAAAGGAAAAAAAAAAAATAATAGTATGTTTAACACTACCAATTGGGATATTAAAGGAAGAAAAATAGTAGTATGTTAGCTAAAAAGCAGTAGTTGGTTCTGTAATGCCAGAGAAACTGAGCAAGATGGAGATTAGAGAACAATTTAACAGTTTATTAAATGGAGAGATTTACTGGGACCAAATGATCCATGTTTGGTCCCAGGGCTGAACGAGACTATCGTCTCAAAGAATATAGCCCTGAATATCAGACAGCAAGACTCTTTTATAGGATAATAAGAACAATGACATAATGGGGGAGGTACCTGGATAGGGATAACCTAATGAGGGGAGGCACCTAGGATGACATAATGGAGGGAGGTACTGGAGAGGTTACTGATATTCTAATGATATATAAAATGGATAGACTTTATCCTGTCAAACATTAAGAAGGAATGATTATAGTCTAAAGATATAAAACCTTTATCTCATCAAACATTAAGAGGGAAAGATTATAACCTGAGGCAGAGTAACTAAATAGGACAATTAGAGAAACTGGGTTAGGACATTAAAAGGGAACTGTGGCACAACAGTTCTGCGGGGAAAAAAAAAATTATTATAGAAATTTGTAACTGTTTGGGAGAGGTGAAGAAGAAGTAAATTGAAGAGGGATTTGAGTGAAGGAGGAAAATAATAATAAAAGATAGGTATATAGATACTTAAAAGAAGGAATACTTGATGACTCTAATTTTCTTAGTAAAATGGATTACACAATCATTTCCAAAGGATAAAGAAATTTATATGGATCTCCATGGAATATCATTTTTACATTAGCCATAGGAAAAAAGAGAGAGGGGGAAATTATATATATATATATATATATATATATATATATATATATATTTAGTAGAGTGAATGTTGTGCCAAAGTTCCCTTTTTAATGTTGTGACACAGTTTCTCCAACTGTCCTATTTAGTTATTCTGCCTCAGGTTATAACCTTTCCCTCTTAATGTTTGGTGTACCTCAGTTGCTCTGCCCCAAAACCCCAGGCTATAATCATTCCCTCTTAAATGGTTGATGAGATGAAGATTTTATATTTTTAGGTTATAGACATTCCTTCTTAATGTTTGACAGGATAAAGGTTTATCCATTTTAGATGTCATTAGAATATCAGTAACCTCCCTCCATTGTGTCATCCTAGGAGCCTCCCCCACCATTAGGTTATCCCCACCTAGGTACCTCCCCCATTATGTCACTGTTCTTGTTATACTATAAAAAAGCTTGCTGTCCCAGTACTCAGGGCTGGATTCACTGAGATGACAGTCTTGTCCAGCCCTGGGACCAAGATCCATCTGGTCCCAGTATCTCTCTCCATTTAATAAACTATTGAATTGGTCTCTAATCTCTGTCTTGCTCAATTTCTTTGGCTTTACATGAAAAGGGGTCCTTTTCAGAAGGATTTCTTGAACCTGCTATAGAAGAAAAAAAAAAAAGATCTGAATAAAAGATTGATTTCTTCAGAGAGGTTTAGAAAGAATTGCCTCTTACCAATCCTTTTCCCCACTAGAATACCACTGCTTAGCTCATTCACTGTCTGGAAGTTCTTAACATGGAGCCCATAAACTCTAAATGATATTAATAGGGATATGGATAGATTTCAAGAGGTCCATGGACTTGAACAGTGGGAAGGAACAAATTATACCTTTATTTACTTTAACTAGGATTTAGCATTTACTTCAATTATGAAAAAATATTAGTCTGAGTCCAGACTTCACCAAATTGTCAATGGGGTCCATTATACACACATACACAAATCCCTAGTAAAAATCCTTTTTCACTTGCGCTTTTTTGGGGGGGAGAGGTAAAATAACTGAAACAATAATATCTCTGGTTTTTTTTCAAGCCCCTAAGTAGAGACTCCATCTAGTGACTAAGAAAGAGATCCTCTCCTTTCTTCTTGTGTCTTATGTTGATCATAGTACCATTTGACTCTCTATAACTCCCCAAGAATACACATACACACAAGCATACAAAGTGAACAATAATTTGGAGAAATGGATTTGGGGGAGAAGGATATGCCCAATACAGAAAGTGAATACATTTTTAATAGAAACAAGAATTGAAAGGGACAAGTGAATCCTTCTTCTTCACTTCATTGCAACCATTCTTTTATTAGTTTACCCTTTCTCTGATATCAAAATCTATCATGAGATTTCTCCTGATTCTTTTTCTCTCCTTTAGAAGAAGGAAAGACTGGGCTATCTGTCACTTGCTTGTTAAGGCTCAAATAGCTAAGCATTGGTGAATCACTTATTTAAGGATCTATGTGCCCCAAAATAGAACATTTGGTTAAAGAATAGCATTATCATTTGGATTTATCTCAAAATCTTATTCATTTATACCCTGCCATTTTTTTTTTAAGTAAAGGGGGGCTCATGATTGAAGGAACTACATTTCCCAAGAATCTCAGGCTTGCAAATATTGGGTGGATTCTGGAATTCCCAGAACTAAAATCCCATGAGATTTTCCTGGAAGGTTGAAGGTGAGGTGGCATTTCATCATAGAAGGAGATAGAGACATCTAAAGTAACACCATGTGTGTATGTGCCCCATATGCCAGAAATTTGGGTTTGTTAGTGAGACTCACAGAACAAGGAAAGGAGGTATGAGTTATAGGGAGCATGCACCTAAAATCAAACAGCCTGATGTCATGAGCTGAAGAGCAAAGCCCAGGGCCCAACTGGACACGGAAGCCACAAACAACACTCTTCCTAAGCCTGAGCAAGTCCTACTATGGGGAAGTTTTCATGCCGTCTCCTGAGACCAAGGCAGAAAGCACTAAAACCTAAGCTTTTTTCCATCAGGCATGTAAGTAGGAGGTTGTACCCATCTGTGTGTAGGGGTGTCTGAGAATGATTCTACTGCTTTATTTTCCAGGTTTTATTCATCCTTCTTTTCTCTTTCAAATAAACATGTTGTTTCACTGAAAATTCTTTCTTGTTCTATAACAGACTGTCTGATGGAAAGGAACTTTTTATATTTGTTTAATTTTGTCTAATATCTAGATACAGAGATTGTCATACATATGTAAAGAAGATATTGCACATATAAAAAAAAAAGCTAGGAATATGAATTGCCATGTGTAAAATAGGTATATAATGCTCCACAAATATAAATGAGGTCTTAGAAATAGAAGAAAAGCTTAAGGAGAAAAAAACAAAAGGAAAGCTCCTGAATGTAGAGGATTGGATTTCACATGTGAAGAAAGCTTGGACTGGGTCCAATATGTAATATGCAAACACAGTAATGAACCAGGGTATAATAAGAATATTTTTCTATGCACATGTATATTACAAATATATGTACATGTGTGTTCTCAAAGATTTCTTTTACTAGACCTAGAGGATAATAATAATTTATATATTTTACTTCTCCCATGAGCTCTGGCCCTCCCTCTTTTTTCCAGCTTCTGGTGAGAAGAAAAAAAATTGTCTCCTTTCTTTTTAAAGGCAAAACCACTTATTTTTTCAAATATTACCAGCATCCATCATTAACCACTTCAGAAAATAAAGACATCTGCAAGAGTAAATAGCCATCATATATTTTATATGAATAAGAATTATTTTATAAACAATGAAAGAATGGCAAATAATTGGGGAACTATTTTTTTTTTGGCATGCCAGCCACATGTGTTGCTAGTGGTAAAGAATAGAATAGGTTAGGTGAACCAAGAAGTCATAGGAATTCTGGTGAACAGGTCCAGAGGAGGGAGAAACTAAGAGATTTAGTTTGTGTGTGACTTCACAGTCCTTTTCATGTTCCAACTGTTTTCAAAGGTCCATTACCTTCACAATCATACCTTGACTTTCCCACTCATCCATTTGCAAAGTGATGGCCCTGGACATTTATTCATATTCCTGCCTGTATAATCACAGAGAAAACTAAGCCAATTCTTTTTTTTTTCCCTTGGAAACAATTTTTTAAAAAATTTTAACACACATTGCTTTATGAATCATGTTGGAAAAAAAAAACAGAACAAAATGGAAAAACTATGGGAGATAAAAAAACAGGAAAAAGAAGTGAACATATAAAGTGCTGATTTACATTCACTCTCATTAGTACTTTTTCTGGATGCAGATGGCATTTTCTGTCCAAAGTCGAGAAGAACCAGGTCTTATATTTGACCATTGCACATTCTTGCTATTATTGTATACAATATAATCCTGGTTCTGATTGTTTTGCTTAGAACTGGTTCATGTAAATCTTTTCAGGCCTTTCTAAAGTCAGCTTGTTCATCATTTTTTACAGAACAATAATATTCCATTACCTTTATATACCACAATTTGTTCAGGCATTCCCCAATTGATGGGCATCTACTCATTTTCCAGTTCTTTGCTACCACAAAAAGAGCTGTTACAAATATTTTTGCACACCTGGGTCCTTTTCCCTCCTTTATTATTTCATTGGGATACAGACCCAGTAATAGCACTGTTGGGTCAAAGGGTATGCACAGTTTGATAGCCCTTTGGGTATATAGTTCCAGTTTGCTCTCCAGAATGGTTGGATCATTTCACAACTCCATGAACAATGCAAAACTAAGCCAATTCTGGCCTTCAGTCAGACTCATAGCATAGAGCCTGTGCCTCTCCTCATCATCTCACATCACTGAAATTGTTCTCTACCACCTGTCTTTGTCCCAATGTCCTCTTCCAATTTCAAGTTCAAAAGTCACAGCTGATTGTGAATTCAGATAAAAAGACCTTCTTGCATCTTCCAAAGAAGTAAGCAAAGGACTTTAGAGTTTAAATCTCATGCTTTACTATTAAATAATTTCCTTTGCCTTTAATGTAAAATTACTGTATCTTTAATTGCAATATTCTCTAAATAAGGGCTCAGTAATGACAATTAAGTATACTAGAAGGAATCTATATGAGTTCCTCTTTTGCTGCCAGACTGTTGTATGCTAGTTCTTCCCTGTTGTTGACTATTCTACTTATCTTAGGATCATACACAAGGTGTAGGAATTAAATGTAGATGTCAGCTAATGAACTCTTTATCTTTTGGAAAGGATGAGTCCTATGATTCTACCTCCTTTTTCTACTGGAACTAGTTAACAGCTACAACAATTACAACAAGAAGTTTACTTTAAGCTTTTAATAGTTTTGATGATACCTTGAGTAATCATCAAGTAGTTCCAGAGTCAGAGAAAATTGGTACAAATCATAAATCTGATGGTAGTTATTACTTATGCAACTTTAAGAAAGTCATAATTTGCCTGGGTCTCAGTTTCCTCAGCTATAAAATAACGTAGGTGGATGAAGTTCCCTTTCAACTCTGAATCTATGATTCTATGACCTTAATGAAAAATAGGTAACCTGGAAGACTGTATTAACTTCCTTTTGCAACAATACTAAAACCAATTTGGCTTCCATCTACATTTTCGGCCTCTTTCACTTTACTCCCTCTCATATACTATTCTTTCCATTTCAGTCAAAACATCTGATGGTTACTTTCTGGTGACAATACTCCTTTTGCTAATTTTGTGTGTTTGCACAAGGGATCCCTGATACCTGTAATACACCTGCTCCTCATTCCTATTTTCCCTTAGAGGAAGAAAGCAAGTTCCACCTGTAACAAAAATTTTCTTTCACTTATTAAAATGATTGTCCTTTTGAAATTTCTTTGTAATGCTTGCTATGTACATTGTTTTTTCAGTCATTTTTTTTTCAGTTGTGTCTGATTCTTTTGTGGCTGTTTTTTTTTTTTTTTGTTTTTTTTTTGGCAGATATTAGAGTGGCTTGCCATTTCTTTATTCAGTTCATTTCACAGATGAGGAGGCTTATAGCGTTAAGTGACATAGCTAGTGTCTGAGGTCAGTTTTAAACTAAAGAATGTGCACCTTCCTAGATTCCAGGGTCTGTGCTCTACCCACTGCACCACGTATAGCCATGTACATAATTTGTTCCTCTCTGTAAAATGTAAGCTCCTTGAGATTATGGACTAGACTGTTTTATCTTTGTATCCCATTCAATTACTGCCAGTTGTTCATAGGGTTAAGAAATATTTACAGAATTTTACTGAATTCCTTTTTAATTTCACAGCTGGGACATTGATGATCATCAGTTATGTAAAAATTAGGCACTCATTCAACTATTTGATATTTATAATGTTCCAGAAAATATCATACTAACATTAATGAAAACGGTATGACTAATTTAATTGATGGATAAGATAGAATGGATCACTCATTCACTTTTTCTTTATAAATGAAATGTGTAAAGAAAAAAAAATAATTCTAGAGTACCTAGGCCTGTGTACTGGGATTAGAATCAGGAAGTTCATGAGTTCAAGCTCATCCTCAAGACACTTACTGTCTGTGTGACTACCAGGAAAGTCACAACCCAGTTTCCTCATCTGTAAAATAAGTTGGAGAAGGACATGGCAAACCAGCCCAGTATCTTTGCCAAGAAAACCCCAAATGGGGTCATGAAGAGTAAGATAGGAATGAAACAATTCAACACCAAGTGTCTTATGAATCAACAGATTATTTTTTATTCACATTTCCCATTAGGTTTCATCATCTTCATATCACAATCCCATCATCACCACTTTAGTCTTCTATGAATTAAATAAGACTGAAGGATTTTGATTACACAGACTATGGCCCATCTGTTTCACATCAAATCTGTTTCACATGCCAACTATAAAATGGTGATATTGAATAGAATGCAAGAGATGCAAAGAGAATCCATGGATGGTGCAATTATTTTAAGTGAATTTAAATTTTCTGAATTTTTTATGAAAATTTGAGTAAATACTGTAATATCATCCTGATTCCTATTCATTGTTATCAGTCTGACAGTTTCAAGTACCTCATAGCAGTTGATCTTTAACATTACTTGAAAATCATCTTATTAAATGCAGATGCACATTGTAATAGTATCTCATGAAACTTTTAGTTTATCAAGGACACATTAATAAACAGAAATCTAATTAAATTCAGAAATAGGAATGTCAGCATATAATTACCAGTAGCTTAAATGGTAATTTCAACTGCTGAGTCTTTTTACAGTCATCTGTTCTTGAAATCCACCTAAAGATGCAGATCAGCTAAAAAATATTCAAAGTTAACAAATAACACCAAAAATTATTCTGAATAAAGTACATAGCAAATGTTTTCTTATAAAGCTTTTGTTTTTTCTTTTAGTAATGGCTTTTTGAGTTACACTAATTCACTTATTCCATTTTTATCCAACAAAAATTCTCCATTCTGCTGAACCCTAATAACAACTGATATAAAACAAATTTATTCTCTTGCTTTTTCCATTTAGCTTTATTGCTACTTTTCACTTTTGCCCTTTCTTCATGTACTATTTATCTACGTTGGGCAAAGAAAAAATGATGGTAATTGCAAAGCAAAATGGTTTAAAAAACATTTTTAGAAAAATTGAAGAAACACAATGTTTTCATTGATGACTTGCATGAGAAAAGAATTATAAAATATATGATTATTAATAAATTAGAATGATGTGCAAGTTCCTCTTCTGACAAATTGTTCTGTATGTCTTGTCCCTGCTCCAGCTTGGTTTTCTAATGCTTTTGGAGAAGATTAGATTCAGGTCAAGCAAGCAAAGCTAATTTGTGTTTCTCATTCTAAAAAAAATATGATGGATGTAAGGGTGAACTTGGAGACAGAAATATCTAATTCAAATCCTCTCCCTGATACTTGATTTGTGATCATGGATAAATCATTTAACCTTACTGAGTCTCAGTTAACTCTCTAAAATGGCCTACTAAATTATAGGAGGGGACTTCTATAACACCACTAATCTTCATCATCCTTCATATATTCATTAGTTTCCTCCCAAAAGTAAAAGTTAATGAGCTTCAGGAAATTGGTCTCTGCTAAAAGGCAACATTAAGTAGTGAAAAGACTGAAACTCAGGAGTCTGAATTCAAGGCACAGTTCTTCCACTAAATTCTATGACAAGTCACTTTAAGTTCCCTAAGACTGTTGCCATATATTTAAAGAAATGAAGTTTGGTTGGCTTGTTTAAAGTTCCTTTCAACTCTGAAATTCTGTGAAATGATTGTTAGGGAACTTCACAAACCAATTGAAGCATTATTTTTTGCCTTTTAAACACAAAATTGTATTGTGCAAAAATATATATATATATTGTGTTTTTCTCTCAAAATATTGATAATTAGGAAAGTTTAGTTAGAGATAAAAGAAGAACTTGATGAGTCACCAGAGTTTTGTTTCTTCCATTCACATCCTCAAAATGGCATTTTTTACCCACTTCACCCCTATAGTATCAACCAATATATTAATACTCTTTGCTATGTCATCTTGGGACAGGCATAATCACAATCTCTGAGCTTTAGTTTCCTCAACTTCTACTTCTATCTCTAAATCTATGATTTTATGACTTTATGAATCCATGATCCTATCTCAGCCTAGTGTGACAATTAAAATTATCCCACTTACAATAAAAGAGATAGAGGCAGAAGTTTGAAACAATAGCATTTTATTAAAGAGTCCATGGTCTCCTGTAATGAAATCGACCTCAGATCTTCTTATGATCACAGATGCCATCTCCTTCCCAGGCCCTATTTTTATAGGGCTAGATGTCCAGTCATTCCAGAATAACTATATCTAATACAGAATAATTATATTTATCAACATGTGCTGCATAAGCTAAAATAAGCAATATGTCAGCAGAGTCACAAGTTGGATGGAGCAAAGGATAGTTCCATATAAAATGGACAGGATTCTCCTTAATTTGACAGGAGGAAATCAGTCAGTGATCTAAGTAGTCATAAGATGGTCATTTGCTTCTATTGAATAAGTGGTTGGTTTGGAGGTACAAAAATAATTTGGGGGAATTTCCATATAGTTGTCACCTCTACTAAGCTGGACTTGGTCATCCAAGTCCAGGGGAAAACAAGGGTGAAGAATCTTTAGCTATCTTCCTATAGTCAATCAAGTGAACTTAGAATCTGCAACTCACAGCTCTGGGGACTTATATATAGGACTTTGATATGATTTTGTCAAATTGATTAATAATGATTGGAATAGAGTAGGGGTCCAAAATAAATTACTTTTCTCAATAGACTTCTAGTCCTTCAGGCTTTTATAGAATGATACTTTCAAGCTGTCCCAGGAATGTTCCCATAGTACCACAGATTCACAACTAAAAGGAACCTTAGAGACAAAGGTATCCTGTCCCCTCATTTTATATATAGGGAAACTAAGGACTAGTGGTTTGTCCAATGTCAAACAAGTAGTAAATGAAAGAGAAGGATTTGAGCTTCTTGAGAGAACTTTGGATCTCCTGCCACTTAAGAAGACTTTTAAGGAAACCCATTTAAAACCTCAGGTGAACTGCTTTATTAATTTGGGTATTTGAAAAGTAAAAGAGTCAGGCTGTGGATTTAATCAACCTAAGACAAAATAAATAAATAAATAAATAAATAAAAGTAGCTGATGGAAACTCCTACCTCCTCCCTTCCTTCCCAACTTCAACTTATGCATTCCTCACCAAAGTGCAAATTAAAGGACTTGAAACTACACTTGGTAATAGCCAGAGTTTCTTAATCTAGAGTCTATGAAGTTACTATTAACTTTTTTAATTGACAAATATAATTCAATGTCATTAGTTTCCCATGTAATCCTTCTATTTTATTTATTTATATATTTATTTGTCTGATTATTTATTTATTTTTGTATTTTGAAACATTATTCTGATTCCACAGGCTCTTTTCAGACTGCAAGAGGGCTCCATGATACAAAAAAGATTAGGAAATTTGACTAATTACACACATTTGCATCTGCTGTGCTTTCTGAGATTTAAAAGGAATAATCAGGAAGGGGCTGGATAGCTACTAAAGAGATAGACTACTCACTTTGGTAGGCAGTATCTTTCCTGGTGTTTTAAGGGAACAGGACAGTCAATTTATAGTCATCATATCTTAATTTGGTATTGGTGCCTGGCATTATCTTGAAGAGAGATAATGTTCCCTGAACAAATTTTAGTGAGAAATAACTTCAGTGAAAAGCAGTCTGGTGTTTCATGGTTAGAGATATAACTACAACCCCTATCAGGGCACTGTAAAGGCCTTGTCTTTTGTGAGTGGGGACATTTCATTGCCCAAGCATGGAGGATTGATTAGTCTAAGAGTTTGGCTATTCCTGAGTGACAACTGATGTGACCTGTGTGGAGAGTTACCCAGTGGAATTATAATCATAACACCTTTGGGGAGCATCACCTTTTAGGAGGAATTACACAGGTAAATGCTTTCAAATCTTTTATTAAAGTTCCTTGTTATGAACCTATGAGACAAAATCCCTTTAAGTGTACCCATGTCTTGAGAAGTAATGCAGGAGAAACTGAGCAAGACAGAGGTTAGAGACCAATTTAATAGTTTATTAAATGGAGAGATATACTGGGACCAAATGGATTTGGTTCCAGGGCTGGACGAGACTATTATCTCAAAGAATCCAGCACTAAGTATCAGAGAGCAAGATTTTTTATAGGATAACAAGAACAATGACATAATGGGGAAGGTACCTGGATGGGGATGACCTAATGGGGGGAGGCACCTAGGATGACACAATAGAGGAAGATACTGGAGAGGTTACTGATATTCTAATGACATTTAAAATGGATAAACCTTTATCCTGTTAAACATTAAGAAGGAATGACTATAACCTAAAGATATAAAACCTTTATCTCATCAGCCATTTAAGAGGGAATGATTATAGCCTGGGGTTTTGGGACAGAGCAACTGAGGTAGACCTTTATCTCATCAAACATTAAGAGGGAAAGGTTATAACCTGAGGCAGAGTAACTAAATAGGACAATTAGGTAAACTAGGTCAGGACATCAAAAGGGAACTGTGGCACAGCAGAGAGAATCATAAGATCTTAAGTTTAGAGCTAGAAGAAACTTGAAAGTCATGGAGACTAAACTCCGCATTTTATAAATGACTAGACTGAAGTTACAAAAGATCATGAAGCTTAAATAGGATTTGAATCAAGTGGGTTCTTAAGTTGTAAAAGATTTGAATCAATTGTTTTAAATTAAAACTATATTTTCCTCATATTGTGATGTCTCTAAGGCAAAAGAATAAGATCGAAATATAGGAAGGAAAAATAAATAAATATAAAGAAATAGCTGCCTAAATAAACCCAAAGCAATTTTGCTATTACCTTGGTAAATTTTATAAATGTGTGCATATATAGAATTATGTTTGAACGAGATGAGGTGAGATCTTTCAAGACAGTTGTGAAAATCGAGTAAGTCTTCATCTATTTCAGAGTTTGAGTAGGCCTTGAAAGACTTTAAGCATTGAGTCAAGGGCATACCTAAGTCCCCTTCCTGCTATCCTCCCATGACATCAGCATCTCCCTATTTCAGTCAAATATGGGCAGCTATGTACTTATTGGTCAAGTTCAATTTCTTGGGTAGTTTCTGCGTTTAGAATGTAAAATCCTCAGCCAATAAGGATGAGGGTCAGTGGTGGGAGGGGGTATTTGAGTAAGTGTTGACCCTGACCTGGAAGGGGCTTCCTCCCTTCGATTGTCTGCTCCGTGGGTGGGACGCCCTTTTTGAGAGAATGTATAATAAACTTTGCTTTGCTTCTAGAGATCCCTCCAGCTTTTTTTTTTTTTTTTTTTAATTAAAATGGTGATCCCTCACCATTTCTGAACCACACATGTTTAATAATGAGAAATGTTTATATTACAAGTACCTTTAAAAATTGTAACAAAAACATAAAGCTTTTTTCACTCAATTGTTTTTGTTTTGTGGTTACATGTAAAGATAGTTTTCAATATTCTGTAAGATTTTTGAGTCCCAAATTTTTCTTTCTTCTTCCCTCCCTTCCTTTTCCCCTCTCCAACACTGCCATATTAGTGGTATTGTGAAAGAAAAATCTGAAGGAAAGAAAAAACAAAAGTGAAAATAGTAGCATAAATCTTTTTATACAATCTGCTTTGTATGTTAAAATGTTCGTACTTGATCAAGTTCACCATAAAAGTAACTTGGATTTTCTAAAGAGTTTGTTGGTAAGAATTTCAGATTTGGCCTCATAATATCCACAGTTAAAAACTATTTCCTGGTTTTGGTTTGTCAATATCTAATTGATTCTGATCATTCTGTGTTATCTAAGACTGGCCATAGCACCGAATGGTGATATTATGTGATGAATGATCACCTAAGGGTTTTCTTTATTATTGTCTAGACTAAGCCTCAAGAGTTTGCTTGAAATTTTGGAATATTATGAACAGGTCAATTCAATGATCTCTCAAGTGCCAATTGAAAATTCTATGGATTTGTGTTATGAAGCCTTTAAAATGATTATTCCATGTCTAGGAAATGGCAAAGTCAGGACTCAAACCAAGGCTCCACATGCAACATTTTCCCCAGATCATCAAGTTACTTCACTCATACTATTTGATGATTTTATGTATAAGTAGGAAAAAAGTGCTGGCCATGGATTTAGGAGATTTGAATTCAAGTTTTATCTTGTATGCTTGCTAGCTATGTGAGCAGGAGCTTCAATTTTGTTTATTCTTAAAATAAGAATAATAAAACTTGCATTACTTATTCTAGAGGATGGTAGTAAGAAACACAATTTGCAAATCTTAAAATGTTAGACAAATGGATTGAAATTGTTCATCCTAGTAGTTTTGAAATCTCTTGAGATTGGACTGTTATACCTAGCTTATATAATAATAAATAACATATGAAATTACATATATATGTTTTGTTTTCATCATCATGTTTGTATGCTATATGATATATAACATAAATATATATAATTATATTAATTATAATATACACTACATTATATATATAAAATAATATATATTATGATACATAAAATGCCACTATTGTGGAATTCAATTCAGCTGTACTAGGTAGGGCATTAGGTTTGAAATACAGTTTGATTTAAAATCTGAGTATATCTAGGTTCTGGAATTCAAGTTTTTCAGGATAAAAATACTTTCTTTCAACCTTTGAGTACTGACTCTTTGATCCTTTGAAATATGAGTTTAGAAACTATTACAAAGTTCACTAAAGCATACTGTGGCATTATTAAAATTGAATACTGAAATATGAAATCCAAATCTGTTCACATAAAGTTAAAGAAAAAGTCTTTTTCTTTTCTGGAAATGTGAAATAGACTTAATTTAAAAATTGTGTCTACAATCATATATCATAGATTTAGAGCTTGAAAGGAGCTTAAAATGGTATTGAATCCAATTTCTTTACTTGCAGATAAGGAAACTAAAGCAGAGGGAGAATTAAATTACTTACCTGGTTAGGCATGTGTTAGTATATATAATTCTAATATCTTACACTTTATATCTTTTTGATGTTGGAAAAATAAGACACTCCATTTGAGAATTGGTGTATGACATCATTCAAAATGGAATATTGAACAAAATAATTTTGTGTCTGCTTAAAAAATCTTAGTGCTTTCACAGATGGCCTGAAATTGCAAGAAACTGCTTAAATATTTTTAACGATCAGCGATTTCACCTGTATGTGGTCCATTCTCCAGCACCAAAATTTACAACTTTAACCATGTTAGTAAATGTTCTTGATGATTTGAAATGGGCAAGATAATACTGATATGTAAAGTGCCCTGGTATTTATACTGTCATTTAATCTTTAATAGCATAAAATGCACTTAGAATTTTGGGATACCTGTATAAATTTATTTTGGTCCAAACCTGTGATTTCATTGGTATAGGAAACTCCTGTTTATAAAACTCCCACTACCAATACAGATGTGTAACTTCTCTGTACAGGTACCCAAGGGCAACCTGGACCTCTTTTGTTTTTTCCTTTCATTAGTACTGAGTCATTAAGACTATATAGGTCTCAGTAGATAGGTGGGGTTTCTTTTCACAATTTCTTTCTCGCTTTGATAAGGTAGGAAATGTTTTCTCAACTACTTATAGCACAGGTGTGAGTCCTTTTAGTATTTTTATTGTTTTTAAAAATCTGATCTAGAGTAAACCTTTTGTTAATCTAAATGCTTACAGGAAAAAATCTTTTATAGAGAATAAAATTTGCTATTTATTGCCATTTTCAGGGTTTTCCTGGGTAGAAAATGAGTTTCAGATTTAGGAGTGGGCTAGAGGGACTTGATATTCACAGAATTTATCTGGGGAGAGCCATGACCCAGAGATTCTACAAGAGACTACAAAAACAAGTTGTTTTTGGTATATTGTATTAAGGAATCAAAGTCCAAATGAAATAATAATTACATTATTAAATGGGCATTTTTAGAGCAATTAATAGGGCAATAACACATTTGTGAGAGGCCCTTGAAAAAAATATTTTAATGTTTAAACCATTTTCAGGTGTTTCTTATAAAATGACTGTACTTGGCATTTTTTAGGAGGTATTTAGATATTTAATCTTTCTATCTGTCCCTCTAAATGTTTACAAACTCAATTTAACCTATTAATGCCTTTGACCAATCTTGTAATGAAACCTTTGACCGGTTTTCAATTTCAATTCCATTTTTTTGGAATCTAAATATGAGAAGCTGGTTCACTGAACTTAATCCATAAGTAATAATAAATTTGCAATTCCAAAACTTATTTAAACAAACTTTTTTATCATCTAAATTGTGTGAGTAAACCCCTGATGTCCAACAAACTCACTGTAGAAAGATTTGAATAAACACCAAAAAGTGAGGAAAAAGTAAAATTCCTGAATGAAATTATTTGACTAGACATTTTTTTTTATTTACGTCTATATTAAAGGAATATTAATACTTCCCCCTGCTAGGCTATAAATTCCATAAGATCAAGAATGATACTTTATCTCAATTTTGAATCACTCCTTGTTCCGAAATAATGTTCTACATTATCATAATACTAAAACAGATTTGTGAAATTATCAATTTAGGTAGTTCCTAGACTTGGGTAGATTATAATGTTGCAACAATTCAACTCTTCTTATCTTATATGCTTTACAAATGTGTGCTGAATTTTTAAAATGTTACATAAACTAAAATTGGACCTGAAGTCTCATCACTAATTTTGCTTTTGCCTGGCCATATTTCTAATCCATTCATCTTTCTCTGTGCAGCTGCAACTGTCACTCCTAGGACACAGAGTTCTAACTTTTTTCATTTATTTTTCATCCCTTTCTATTATTCTTGATAGACATATATTTTGATTGTTGCTGTAGTTTGTTTTCAGAAGGCATAGTTAATACCCTAAAAAAATCCCTAGTGGTTCTTAACTGTTGTAACCATTAAGTCTTATACAGTCTTTTATCACCAGTCTCTTTTTCTATCTCTGTTCTTATTCTTTAAAATAGAATGATATGCTTACTCTGGTATTGTTAAGCTTCCCTGTTTCCTACTTTGGGGGCATTTTATTATACTACTTGTTTGAGAACTTGACTGAAATGTTCTCACAATGTAAATTGGGCTTTCATGACACACTCTATGTTTGTCTTTGGGACTTTTCCTTTCATTTGCAAGATTTATACAAATTGCTTTTTTCTGGGTTAAGGTTCCTTTATCATTTCTTTCCCTTCACACATTCAATCAGAAACTAAAACAAACTGATCATTCTGTGAATCTTATCATAGTCTTCCAATATTAAGTCTTCAACTTCTTGCTTTAAATCATTGATGCAGCCTCATCCTTTAAGTTTATCATCTAGATTGTAGCAGTATCAGTATAAATGCTGGGTTTTCAACAACAGATTTTTTTTTCCCCTAATTTATGCTAATATTTCATTATTATCATTTTCAACTCTCTGTATAAAATATTATGTTGTGGTTACTTTGGTAGGGGAAGAAGAATCTGATTTTATTCAATTAAAGTGTTAAAAAAAAAAAAAAAAAAAACAGAAAATAAAATAGGATTGCTTTTTAAATGCTTGGTAAGATTTCCCCAGTCCTGGCTTAGATCATATGTGTTTAAAATTACAGAGTTAAAAATAAATAACTTTTCAGTCATTTGGTTTCCATTCCATTCAAGGGATACTGATAAATACTTAAGAACAGGTTCTTTGGTGGGGAGGGAATTGTATCTAGGGCATGCTTTTTTTAAAGTTTAATCTTCATTATTAACATTATCATCATCACTTTCTTAAGTCTAGACAGTCAAACAATGAATTAGGCCCCTATTTGTATCTTCTGCCTATTTCCAAGACATAAATACTCACACAAAAAATTTTACAGTGGGGTCTCAGGAGCAAGTACAAAATGACTCTAGTGTACCCCAATTCCATCCCTCCTCAGAAATAATTGGAGATGAGGATGCAGATGGAGGGTGTTGAGAAAAGAATTAATTCTATATTTTGCCATTTGCAAACCTTCCCCCCATCCCCACTTTATGTTCCTCAGCTGCCAAATAATTTTTAATAAACCAATTGTCCATCTACTGACCAAGAAATATACTACACCTTTTATCAACCAGTTAATTGTTCACATAATAATCTTTTCACCAAAAAATGGAATAATGAAAATAGGGTACCTATTCACCTGCAAGTCAAGACCACACTGTCATAATGTGATTGGTCCTGTTGGAAAACAAAGGACAAACAACAACATGCACCTCTTGCACCTACCACCATGTGAGAGAAGAAAATTTTCTCTAAATAATTCTTTTGTCCACTTTCAAAAAGTTATTTTAATTTATTAGTTTTCTTTCATGTAAACTCTAGGTAAAGCATGTGTACAATGTAGAGTGCTGGAACTCTGGAGAAGTACACTTGAAACAAAGTGTTAACTCGGTGGGATTGATGAGATGATTGTTCTCTAGTTTACATATATACTTACTACTTAGCATGGTAATGTAATGGTTCTCTAAGTTCACACATAATCAGTATGCTGTAATGATGTAATTACAATAAGGTATATAAAGGCTAACAAAAACTGGTAGATATACAGTCTATCTTTGACCATCCTTGTGGTGGCTCTCCTGCACTGTAAGGGAGACTGGCAGACTGGAAGACTGTAGGAGGAGATTGTCAGACAGATTGACTGAGACTGTGGAGCAGACATGATCAGACTGGGAGGCTTTGGACTTTATTCCTGACTATTCTCGGGGTGACTAATCTGCTCCTTCCAGAGGACCTCCAGAAAGCTAGCCCAAACATTACAGTACAAAGCAAATATAGCAGCCTTTTTTTTTTTCTTTTTGAATAACAGCACCTTTGAATGCTAATTATACTTACAATATATTATAGTTCCTAAATTCTAGCAGTTTAATTTAGATATCTGTTTTTTAAATTACTTATATGTTCTGTTTATTTTCTCAGTATTAGTTTCAACTGAATCTAATTTAGAAATTTCTTCCTACTAAGATTTATCCATCTTAACAGAATGTTATTCTACTTGAGAGGCAAAATTAAAGTTATTAAATTTAAATTAAATCACTGAAAATTTCAAAGGATTATCTACAATTATTTTCAAATTATTTTGTTCAAAAAATTACAGATTTCAGGGAAACCAGAATATTGGGAAGTACTAACCAAAATCAGTGACATTGAAAAACATAAGTGATATGACATCTTTAACTTCTATGCAAATATTTTAAGTTAATGCTTTCCCAATACATGTTCAAATGAAGCTTATAGTTATGAATTTATGTTGACCAATAGTGATGGTGACAGATCAAGAGTCAGTCTTTACCAATTCACATATGACCTAATTTTTTCATAGCACATCTATCATTAGCATTGCATTAAATGAGTGGCTGATGGGCAGTCTGAGTTTATATTTTTGTCTCTGGAATTCTTGAGTTTAAAGCATGTCTAAAGCAAGTTGGGGTTTGGGCTGTCTAATTTGGAAGGAATCACAGATTTAAAATCTGTGTGTTTGTGTGTGTGTGTACATAAATTTAAATACTCCACCATCATATTTATGTGTATTTAAGAACTTTAACTTAAGTACTTCATTTAAATATTTCTATATATATGTATAAACACATATAAATACACATACATACTTCATTCCTTTTACTTCTGTGGGTACTTTTAAAGAAGGCTATACAGCCAAGTCATGTAATAGAAAAAAATAATGGTGGAGTCTCTCTGTGGATGGAAATGGAAGAAAATAATTATCTAAATCCATACAGACTAAATTTTTGAACTGATGAAAGGAGTACTGCCGATCACAAAAGGGGAGGGGTTGAGGAATAGAATTAGTTAGCCCTCAAAAACCATTAGAAGCCTGTCATTCTTTCCAGATTTCTCTGACCTTGAGTGGAGCTCATATTTACCTTGTCATGTTCTTCAAGCGCATGAGGCAGATGCCCAGTGGCATTTCTTTGTTGTTACAACTTAGCATAGGTATACTATTTTAGGGGTGAGAGAGGAATGAGTTGTCTTTAGTTGTATCAGCATTTCTGGAGGTGTCAGAGTAGGCCTAGAAGAAATTTATTTCATAAACTTGAGCATATTTGAATATTTAGGTTCAAATACATTCTGTAAGTTGCTCAAGGCAATTCTTCCAAACTGTTAGTCACTTCTGAAAGTTGGGAAGATCTCTGAGAATCCCTTCTATGCACATATAGACTCCCAGTTTGATTAGTTTTTCTTTAAATTTAACTTTTGCTTAGGTCTTTTCTGTTATGATACAGGAGCCACCTGCCAGTGGCTGCTGGAGGGCTAACTCAGACCTGTAGAATGGATCTCTTCATGTGAGAGGATAATGATGACACAAGGAGACTGAGAGGCAGTTGCTGTTCTCTGACCCGCCTCTACTGAGAAGCAATTGCATTGTCTGACCTCTCTCCTCTTCCCTCTTGCATCCAATTTATTTCATTCCCAATCTACAAGGAATACCTGCATCAGCAAAGGCTGCTTTGCAACTCCTTCAAGTGTTATGATCTACAGCTGTGTAGGCTCTAAGAGAATCGACCTGCCCTTCACTTAGGCATGGTCCTCAATATTTTTCTTGTCTATATTTCCCCCAACAACCTGCATCTGACTGAGTCTGCCTTAGCCAGAGTAAAGAATAACCATCTTGTACTGTCTCTCTGTCTGTCTGTCAGCCAGCCAGATGTGTGTGTGTGTGTGTGTGTGTGTGTTGTCTCAAAATGGCAATTATAGCCTTGCTCTGAGAAGGTTTCAGAACTATGGTATAGGAAGGATAGTGTATGTAGTGTTTACTGCCTGCTGGGTCTATTATATGAGCCCCTATGGTTTTCTCACTGTAGTCCTTTTTTTTTTTTTTAAGTTGGTAACAAAAAAAAAAAAATGATATACCTTACTATTGCCCAAAATATGTAAAGTCTGAATAAATGAAAGATTTTGAAAAGCATCCAATACCAGGTTATTTATTCTTCACAACTCACTGATGCAGTATTAAATGCAAGCTGACAGATGTAATAATAAAGATTTTATTTGAAAACCAATTAACCTGTTTCACATTTTGATAATTTTTTTCTCTACCTGTTAATTACTTTCTTCCTGGGAGACAGATCTCCTTGATCATTCCCTACCCTCCACCCAATTTGCAACTACAGGACTTACTTAAATAATTTTAAAATAGCTCTGGGCATCTGAGTGCCAAAAAATCCAATCTGAATTCTATTTTCTTTTCAGACTTCAAAACTCCACATCATTTCTAGAGCCAGCTGCCTCATTAATGTTCTGTTCCTCCTTTACTGGGAGGAATCTGCTTCCTTTTTTCTTCTTCTTCTCCCAAATAAATGATCAGATCTTGTGAAAATCTTGGTGTCCCTCTATAGATATTTCCCTCAGATATGTTATTCTTGCATTATTTTTTCCTTCCAAAGTCCAAACTTTCTTTTTTTTTTTCCATCAAAGTCCAAACTTTCTTCAAAATAAACTGATATTTTAGATAGTACCTATTTATAAAGTTGTCTCCATAAATATTGGAATTTCCATTGAGTACATCAATAATCTTGATGAAAATCCTAGCTTTTAAAATTTAAACCTATGCCTTCATTCATTTTTTTTTTTTCCCATGGAGAATGGGATATTAGAAAGAACAGTAGGTTTGGAGAATTAGGAAATCTAGGTTTAGTTGTGAATCTGACTTCCACTGGGTTTTATTATGGGGGAAAAAAATCACTTAATCTTTGTTTATACCTATAACAGAGTGGCATGTTTGACCCACTTATCTTACTAGGTTGTTTTGAAGAAAAAATAAAATATAGAAAGCTGAGAATGAATAAGTAGGTGGATGGATAAAAGAATGGGGTGAAAAAGCATTTATTGACCTCCTACTATGTATAAAGAATTATGCTAAATACTGGGAATAAAATTTTTTTAAAAAATGGCAGTTCCTGTCTTCGAGGAGCTCATATTCTGTGGGGCTAAGAAAATGCATATGTAAAGTTCGTCTTTAAGTCACATGACAAATCTTTGAAAGTTGCAACAAAGCAGTTTTCTTTCATCTGTAAATCTATATTCATACTTAAATAAATTAAATAATAGAATATACCATAGGAAGAATATATAAACATTCAAATACATCATCTTAACTAAGCACCTATCAGCATACCTATCTTGGACTTTATTGTTCAATTTAATGAACATTTATTTTAAATGTCTACTATATTAAAACAAACAAACAAAAAAAAACCACTACCCCAAGTATCAACATGCAAACTAGGAGTAGATTTTTGCAACCATCAAGGAATATAGGCCTGGGAGAATTCTGAGGAGATGCAGAGTAGGTCAGAAAATTTCCAAGTACTTCAGATTTCCTTCATAAATAAGACAAAATCAAACCTCAGGGCAAAGAAGAGGTGGAGCAAAGCAATGGTCCTCCCAGGACAATTAGAGAAGACAGGAAAAAGATAGTAGGATTAAGATTTCACCCTTATAAACTATAAACACACCTCTAAGCTAGTTCCACTCAAACAGCAAGTGAAAAGCCCTGGTGTTAGCTGTATTGGGAGGTAGCCTCTGCCCTAGCCATAGGAATTTTTACCTCCCAGATAGCGTAGACATCAGGTACCTAATCAGGGAAGATTGAGGGAACCCCTCCTGATAAGGGACACTAGGACCATTTGTGCTGCCAAAATGAAGACCTGGGCAAGAAGGGACTAGTACATGCCAGAGTGTAGAAACAGTGGGACAGGAATGCTGGATGTTAGAGAAAGGCAGACTTCTTGGTTTCCTATTCTAGGCAAGAGGGCAAAACTAAAGGAGGATCTGGGACAAAAGGCACCATCTCCCATACCTCAGTACTAGAGGAGATTATACTTACAATCTGCTATTAAAAAAATAATAATAATAAAATTACTATAGGGATTATACTTACAATCTGCTATTAAAAATAATAATAATAATAAAATTACTACAGGGTTCATATTCAGAAAAGGAGGTTGAAGCAAAAAAAAAAAAAAAAAAAAAAAAAAAAAAAAAAAAAAAAGAGAGAGACCCAAATTCTTAAGGAAGAAAATGACTCCTTGAAAACCAGAATTAGGCAAAGGGAAGCCAACAAAGTTAGAAAAGAATAAGATAATAAAATTAAAAGAATGGAAAAAATAGAAGAGAACACAAGACATAAGAAAAACAACAGATTTGGAGAACAGATCAAGAAGAGAAAACATAAGAATAATGGGATTATCTGAAAGCTATGACCAAAAAAAAAAAAAAAAAAAGAATTTTGATACAATAATACAAGAAATAATTAAAGAAAATTGTTCTGAAGTGTTAGGACAAAAGGGGAAAGTAGACCACCATCTGAAAGAGTTCCTATGAGGAAAATATATAGGAACATCATAGCCAAATTCTGAAACCCTGGGTCAATAAGAAAATATAATGAGCAACCTGAAAAGAACAGTTCAAATATGGTGGAGTCATAATTAGAATCACACAAGACTTAGCAATGGCTATATTAAAAGACTGCAGATCTTGGAATACATATTGAAGAGCAAAAGAATGAGGGTATAGAATTATACTCAGCAAAGTTAAGCATAATCCTGAACAATAAAAAATAGATTTTCAATGAATTGCCAGACTTTTGAGGATTTTGTTACAAAAAACCTGAACTCAATAGGAAATTTGATATATAAGATCCAAGAAAAATATAAGGTAAAATAAAAGACTAATTTCAAGGGAGTCGATAAGGATAAACTGTATGTTTCACAAATAGAAATGTAAGCGGTATGTCTAAGATTGTCATTAATAATTGAGTAGTTTAAAAGAAATATGGGGTAGAGCTGAATATGATGGAATTCTAAAAAGCAAAACCATGAAGGAAATGGTCAAAAAAGTAATGATCTTATACAAATGAGTTACAGAGGAAGAACTGACACTGAAAAAACTAGGGAAGGGGAGCTGGTAGTTCTGGTGTCCTAATTTCATCAGGAATGGATTAACAAGGAAAAAATACCTATATATTTAGAAATGTATAAAAGTCTTCTAAATCTTTAAAACAAATAAGAGGGGGAAGAAATAAAACAAGAGGAAAGTACAGGAAATCTGTAGATTTGCTGGAATAGGACAAAGAAGGAAGGGAGAGAATAAGGGAGAAAGTCTTGCAGGGGAGTTAGGTTAAATAATAGCAAGGCAAGGTAGTAGGTAGAGATGTAAAACAAAGGATTCAGCAGGGAGAGAAAATAACAGATATACATAAATATGATAATAATCAGGAGTAGAATATATTAGGGGAAAAAAAACAAGTAATAATCACTGATCTCAGACAAAGTTAAAGCTAAAACATATTTAATCAAAAGAGAAAAATAGAGAAACTACATTCTATGTCAGCCACATTAGTCAATATTGTTTTAGATAATTTAAAATAACTAGACAGTATAAATTTGGAATATTATTGTAGAAATAATGAGTCAGTGGATTTAGAAAACATATGAAAGACTTGGATTTAGGAAGAATGATGTTGTTTCCCTTCAGATAAACAGAGGATGAACAAAAATAGTATGGCCTTACATAGATATATATGAATTTATATGTATTTGTACATATGGTTTTGTGTATATATATATATATATATATATATATATATATATATATATATATATACATGCTTAATTGAAACCTTTGAGGTTACGTAAGGAGAGGAAAGAGGAAAAAATAATTAAGTAAAAAGTGCACAGTAGAAAACAAAAGAGAACCTACAAGGAAGCAAAGAAAAGATAAACATCTCTGAACACAGTATGTAATATTTATTATGCAGGCTTTCTTGAAATGGAAATCTATTGTTTCATAATTTTAACCTTTTCATGTACTGTGCACGACACTTTTTTTCCTATTTTATATTTATTCAAATTAATTAAAAGAAAAGAAAAACAAAGGGCATATGTGAGCAAAAGTGCACAGAGAGAAATTAGACCAAGATTGGACCAATTTGGCTAGAGAATAGAATGCATAATATCACATAAATCAGAAATGTGATATGACATTGTGATGGGCTTTCGATACTTTGATACATGGATAATACTTGGATGAGGGCATTGAAACTTTAGTCTGAGTGCAAGGAGATTTTTGCATTTGCTGAGTAATAGTGAACAATAGTGAGAATGGAAAAGAATAGAGAGATATCAAAAATCATGCAAAATAATAAAATGAAATGGTATTATTTCTATTTTTAAAATGAATAACATCCACATCTCTTGAACCTCTTTTCCCTTACTTTTTACTAGAAGCATTTTTGAAAAATAAATGTTCAAAATCATTTCATAGTTATATATTTTATATTTACTATCTCAGTTAAAGTGAATTTTATAACTACCATTATGTTAATTGCTTTAATACAGGAATTCTCATGTTTGTTATTTAAGAAAAAGAAACAAAAAACATTAAACAGTAGGGAGTCATTGAAGTTTTTTGTTTGTTTTCGAACAGACGTGCATGTGATTAAACCTTTTATATAAAGAGAAATGTAGGTAATGATGCAGGGAAGTTGTCTGGAATGGAAATCTCATTTCCTGTTACCATCATCTAAGGAAAGTCTTTCCTTACCCCCTTATTTGATAATACATATTGATAAAAGCCACAGATTACATCCTCTAGTGAGTAATTCATGTAAAGGAGCTTGCTGAGGAGAATCAAGCTATTTTCTTTCCATTGAAACCTTTTCTTCATTTGAAGCAGAAATATAATCTAAAAATTCTGAGATCAATGTGAAATCAGCTATTACATAAGCTGAAAACATTATCCTCAGAACACTGTGGGTCTCATATTCACCTTAACCGTGATCTACCTTATTGCTATTTCTGTGATACTTCTCCATAGAGACTATGTCTAAGGGCAGAAAGCCACTCACCTTTGAATTCTCTAGGACTATATAACCTCATTTTAACACTGACCATTTTCTGTCTTGTGAGCTTCCATTTCCCTGGGATATCTCTTAATCTAAAAACTATAATGAACTCAGCTCTATTACTGACTCTGTAAAGGGCAAGACTAGCTAGCCTAAAATATCTATCCTTACCCAACCTTCCACCATATGTGGTCTCCTCCTATTAGATGTGAACTTTTCAAAGCCAGAAACTATTTTATTTTTTTCCCAAGCACTTAGTATAATCCTTATTATACTTCATAAATACTTTTTATTCAATCTTTCACATAGAGAATGACAAGGACATGACATTTGACATCCCTGTTTTCACATTCTTTAAAGGAAAACCATTAGCTCCAGTGTCCTACTACTTTGCAGTAGGAAACATTGATTTTCATTGGGATAACACTGAATATGAAATGTAGTCATTTTTAGATCTGCCAAGATTTTTCTAGCGAGATACCATTTTAAACAAACAAAAAATAAAAATAATTAAAAAAAACTCCATTGAAGTTGAGGACTAAAATATAAATAGGAATCTCTGTGCCTCAGGGATTCTTTCAGGAAGAAAGGTGATGCTGACACAGAGGATAGTCTTACTGCAGTCTTGTCTGGAGGGGAAGATTACTTTTCTATTTTTGCTTAGGACAGTGTTTTGCACATAGAAAGGACTTAAATCCTTCACTCATTCTTTAGCTCTGAAAAAAGGGTTTGATGATGATAAGTAACATTTCTATAGCACATACTATGTGCCAGACACTTTGCTTAGCATTATCTCATTTGCTACTCAAAATAATCCTAGGAAATAGGCATTATTATTATCCTCATTTTACAGAGGAGGAAACTGAGGAAAACAAAGATTAAGTGACTTGCCCAGAGTCACATAGCTAGTAAATGTCTCAGGCTAGATTTGATTTAATGTCTTCCTAACTCCAGGTCCAGAACCCCCAGAATAGGCCCAGCATCACCCATTTACTCCTAATAAACTAACATCTCCTTTTAAAATGTTACTCATCTTTCAAGGTCTTGGTTAAATCATTTTCTTCTAAAAAATCCTCTGTAATCATCCCAGCTCAAAAAAGATATTTCTCTTCTAAACTTGTACTATGTACCAGTTGTACTATGTACCATTATTATTTCCCTTTTTGTCTCATATTGTAGATTTTTTGTATGTTCTTTATTATATAAACTTCTTGAGAACATTGCCTTTTTTTTTTTTTTTTAAACCATCATTGTCTATGCAGGGCCTTGGATGTTGTAAATACTCAGGAAATAAGTTCAGTGACAGAATAGATGAAGGAATAAATAAGATGGCAAGTGACTTACATTATTCAAATAACTGCTTTAAGCAGATTGAGAACACATATTTTCATTTTTTTAAATAATAGCTTTTTATTATCAAAATATATGCAGAGGTAGTTTTCAACATTTACTCTTGAAAAACCTTGTGTCCCAAACTTTTCTCTTCTTTTCTTATCACTTCTTCCCCTAGATGGCAAGCAATCTAATATAAGTTAAACATGGATAATTTTTCTATACATATTTTCACATTTATCATGCTGTATAAGAAAAATCAGATCAAAAAGGGGAAAAAAATGAGAAAGAAAACAAAAAGCAAACGGCAACAACAAAAAAATGACAATAATATGTTGTAATCCACAATCCATTCCCATGGTCCTCTCTCTGGATGCAGAAGGCTCTCTCCATCACATGTCTATTGGGATTGACCTGAATCACCTCATTGTTGAAAAGAGCCATGAATATCAGAATTAATCACTATATAATCTTGCTGTTGCTTTGTACAATGTTCTCTTGATTCTACTCATTTTACTTAGCATAAGTTCATGCAAGTCTCTCCAAGCCTTTGTAAAATCATCCTGTTGATCATTTCTTATAGAACAATAATATTCCATAACACTCATATACCATAACTTATGAAGCTATTCCCTAATTGATGGGTATGTATTCAGTTTCCAGTTCTTTGCCACTCAAAAAAACTGCTACAAACATTTTTGCACATATGAATCCTTTTCTCTCTTTTATAATCTCTTTGGGATAGAGGCTCAGTAGAGACACTACTGGATTAAAGGGTATGCACAGTTTGATAGCCCTTTGGGCACAGTTCCAAATTGTTCTCCAGAATGCTTGGGTCAGTTCACAACTTCACTAACAATGTTCAGAGAACACCTTTTATAGATAACACTTTTGCTGTTTATCAGTTCATTCAATTGGTATTTCTTTGCCCATTTCCACTTTACCCACACATTGTTGTTCTTATTGTTTATCCTTTGTTTTAGACGATATTAGGGGTAACATCTTGAATTGTGCATGAATTAGATTTAATGAGACAATTGCACAAAGTGTCAGTCTTATTCTCTCTTCCAGAGGCAAGGAATTCTAATGGCTGGATGGACTGGTAATGGCCTAGGATGCAGTGAATGACTTTGGTATCTCTGATTTCTGAACAGCCTCTAAACCAGGAGTAGGAAAACTTTTTTTTTTTTTTTTTTTTTTATGCCAAGGGCCATTTGGATATTTATAACATCATACAAAATTATCATTTTATAGAACTCAAACAGTAGGTGGTTTTATATCTAGTTTTAAGTTCATCATTGCCTGTGGTTACCTCCACAAAAGATTTCACGGCTCCTGTAAGTCTGGATGTTCTCCATCCCTGCTGTAAATACTCTGCAGTACCTGCTTCAGTTACCTTCATGGTCCTTGCATCACACTGAAACCAACTACCCATTCTGCTGGAGGAAGTACTCTTGTGCTTGGGGTAGATATCTCCCTAACTCACAATTGGTCAGTCACCCTGAACCTGGTTTAGTCCATCTGCCAATACAGTTTACTAGGATGTAACTGTTATATGTGCCATAGCTTCTTGGAACAAGTGAGTTGGGTACTTAGTAGATACCAAAGATAAATGAGCAGCCCTGAAAAGAACTCGGCAAGCTCTCACACTATAGGTACCAGTCCTTCTTAAAAACCTCATCTACTATACATACGTACACATATTTTTACATATATATGTATGTATGTGCATATAAACATGTATAATATTTATATACATATGTATAAAATAAAATACTTTATATACTATATATGCATATACATATATATATATATGTACACACACACATATATATATATATATATATATATATATATACACACTACTTCTATGTGTGTCATTAGGGGATCTATTTATCATCTTGTAAAATCTAAAAATATCAAGATTTTTTTTTTGTTCAATTAAATATCAATTAGGTACAAAGTGATACAAAAGTGATACAAAGATAGAGTTCTTAATCTCACAGTCCTTAAATGAAAAAGCAGTCCATGGAAATGTTACTTTTTATGAGCATTGGTATAAGGCTCTGAATTGATGATATATGCAAAATACCTTTCAAACTATAGAAGACCTTAGAAGTCTTCTCTAGTAAGAGAGTGTGACAGGCAGAGTAACGTGGTAAATAGAAGGCAAGACTGTAACCTAGCAACATATGAATTCAAGTCCTGCCTCTGATGCCTCCTAAGAGTCCTTAAAACATTAAATTTCTCAGTGTCTCTAGCAACCATATAAAACCAAGAATTGAAAGAGGAGAGTGAGTTCTCTTCATGGTGTCACAGACTGTGCAACAAAAATAGGTGTGCATATCTATGGTTATCTAGAGCAAAGTTTAAGTTTTTATTATTATTATTATTTTTAGTAATCATCTTGAGGAATGTATTTGTGGTGTTGCATGAAAGAGCTGAATGAGTTCTCAGTTTCTGAGGTGACAAATTTTCACTTTCTTGGCATCAACTCTAAGGGAGAAGGTTTATTTTAAGAATTATGCAGGTTATTGACATCCTGTTGAATTGGACATTTCAGTGTTTTTCAGTCACTTTTGACTCTTTATGATCCCATTTAAGGTGTTCTTGTCAAAAATACTGGATTGGTTTGCCATTTCCTTCTCTATATTATTTTATAGATAAGAAGATAGGAAAATAGGGTCATACTCTTGACAAACTTTGCTTAAGGTTACATAGTTTCTGAAATCATAATTGAACTTGGGAAGATGAGTCTTCCTTTTTCAGGTTCAGCACACTCTATTGAACCTACTGTATAATAAAGACTATTCCTATATACCTTCAGCATCTCCAAATTATCATCTCTAAGATATGTTTCTAAAATCTTTTTGGATCCCTGAGAAGTATGATGACTATAAAAGAATTGAATAATGAAAATGCTCATGAAACTAGGACTTAAAACCTAATAATGTTTCCTTACCAGTAACTTTTTATTTAAAAATGGAAAGATGGATAATGAAATACTTAAATGAAATACTTAAAAATAATTTTTGCTGTTTAGGAAAGGTCATACCACGTATATTTGTCATTTAAGAGTCATCCTTTCTTTATTGTACCATCTTAAAATAGGTTTTCATTTAGTGTGTTAATGATGAGTAACAGCAGAGTTGATGTTTTCACTATTTATTTGTTAGACTGGGGGAGCAGCCTTTGTATAACACAACTTGCATAAATTCTCAAGATACATCCTGTATACAACCACAAAACCATGACAGGGATTTTTACATAGAGTGGAAACTAAAACAGATTTACAAGCATTGTCTTTGTACAATTCTCATACATTTTATGTTTTAATTTATACAACTTTTAGAACAAGGCTTTTTGATTTTTTTTTTGTTTTGTTTTTCCAGAGAAATCTCAGAAGTAAAATTTATAAATGGAAAAGAAGATATCAAATCACTATCACTGCATGCAACATTCAATTTAGAAACATGACATTTTTTCAAGGATATTTTCTTAATTAAAAAAAAATTGGACAGCTGGAATGCTGTATGTTTTTCTTTTTTGATAAGATATTGTCATGGTAGCACCTGAGCACATCACTGAACAAATATACAGACACTGTCAAATAATATTCACATTCACATGCTGAATGCTGGATGAAATTAATAATCCAAACTCGTCTGTTTTACAAAATGTATAGTTATATACAGTGTAACAAATTAAGAAACTGCTCTTTCAAACTACCTACTATTATTTAAGGATTTTTAAATGATTTTAAGTTCCCCAGGTAACTTTTTTAAACAAATAAAACGGAACATACAGAAAACATTAAAATGTGTATTATAACTTAGATTATCCATTTACTCATTCACTCTAGTCTTTTTTAAGCAAACGCAATTAATCATTTGAAAGAAACAACTGAATCATCTGATTTGTATTTATTGAACATTCTCTCCTTTTCATTTCAGTTCCAAGTTCAGTCACATATCTTCAATTCATTTGTTAGACATAGATGTATATACATGTATAGATATAGTTGGCAGAATTTGGGATAATAGACACTGTAGCAATGAAAATAAGTCCTTTAAAATATTAAGTATGATTTAAATAATAAAAAAATACTATAAACATCTTTATGATATCTTCATGAAACTAAACATTGATCAAATAATTTCTATTAAATTGGGCACAATAGCTTTTTATACTATAGATGCTTACTTATATCTCCACACTACTCTCACCACACCCACTCCCACCATTATTCCTATAGTAAGAATCCATTTTAGCTGGTTACCAGCTACGTTATTCCCACAAAATGACCATTTCAAGATGTGTATGTGTGATCTACAAAACTTACTTCACTTATGTCTTGAAACATGGATTTGGTTAATAAGTTAGTTAGATGTAAAAATATGGGTACTATTAAGAAGCAGATCCTATATTCCTTTATTCTGCTCCTGGATCCTGTCTCTTTACACTGTGAAATAGTAAATGAGTAACATATTCATAGTAATGTCCTGCTTCTATCCCCATCCATATATATTAATAAAGACTATATCATGAAGCCTTGTAAACACTCACACTGTGCTTTTGCTCAGATTTCAGCATGTTTTCATAGCTCCTTGGTTTAAGATCTAATGCAATCTCAATATTTCATGATTAAGTGGATTTGTGGGAAAAATCAAAATTCCTCTGAAGAACCTGAAAGATGTACTTATTCAGGCAAATGTTGTAGAAGTATATTGTTTAGATCAATAAAAAATTAGTTAATCAGAGATCATAAATTCCATCACCACTAAGAAGTCAGTGGAAGGATAAATATGTAGAACTGGAAACCTATGCTGTGATATATATAAAAAAAAATACCAAGAGTTTTATTTTTTATTTTAAAATGAAATTATTTCATTTTATGGAGGATAGTTAACTTCACTCAGAAGAAATGCATTCACATAATCAGTGTTGCATAGAATAATTCCAGAACAACCTAAGGATTTTTGGTCAACTGCAACTTTGGCACTCGTTAGAAGCATCTTACATCACACATTCTGAATTCACGCTAACATATACCCCTCCAAGATGATCTCTGTCACTGAATGTACTAAATGACTTGACTGCTACTAGTCTCCAGGAACTGTTGAGCCACCCAGAATGAAAATAATTTTAATACATTTGATAAGAGATGATGAAGGGACATCCCTTTGTTTGATAATCTCTACTACTTTATTGGTTAAATGGAGATCATATTTTGAAGTCAAATGATTGGTATGAGCCAATCATTTTTTATAATGTTTAGTTCTCATGAGTACAAGATGACCAGAGAGACTGAGAGTGCCAGAGTTAACCAAGATCCTATTAGTTTAGCTTTCAGGGAATCTAGAAGTGACATTTTATGTCAGAAAAGCTTATTAAGCTACTTTTCTCAAATAAAGAATGTTGATTATAGACTCCCATATCACAGTAACTCCTGCTGAAAATTTCCATAGCAACCATCAGCAGGACTTGCAGTCACCAATACAAATGAAATTCTTGCAAGATCAAAATTGTCTTTGATCTTTCAAATACCTACATCTTATCCTTATTTCAATGTAGCTAAAAGCAGGATTTTTTATTATTTTTTTTTATTTTTTGGTGAAGGGTAGAGGTGGAGGGGATGTTGTTGGATAGAGAAGATATGATAACCTTCCAAGTAGGGCTGTAGGACAACTGGAGTAAATCCTTATTCTATTAATGCAAATAAAGTTTGTTGTAATGAATGATTTCCAGTTATTTTGAAGGTCCATGCAGAATCAAGAGCTCTAGTTAATATTAACTACAGAGAAAACTACATTTGAAATATGTATTCATTTGAAAAAAAAAAGCCACAATATTCAAAGTTAAAGTTGCTACTGTGAGAACTGTACTACCTCCTCTTCCCAGAGGAATATTGAATCTAAATTACAGCAGCAATTTTAAAGCAACAAACTTAGACTGAGTTGCTTAGCTCTGAAATTTTGCTTTAGAGACAAAGTGAGAGTGGAGTAAAAGATTTAACAAGGGAATAGTTCATTTGGCTTCAACTTTGCATATCCTGTCTATTTATATATATTTTAATTTTGGTTTTTTTTCCCAAATGGGTAAATGAAAAATAATACTTTTGGAAAAGCATTTTCCACCTTATATATAAAATGAGATTTGAAGGTGATGTTATTTTCTTTTTAGCCAATATAAAGTGATTTTTTTAAGGGGTAAGAAGGCTTTTAGTGTGTCTTGGAAGGAGAGACTCAACATGTTTGACCCTTATTCATTATATTTGTATAGCTCTTTATATTGTGCAAAGTGCTTTCGTGTATATGGCCTACTTTTATCCTAACAACAACCCTGTGAGGTAGGAAAGGAAGCTATTAAGATCATCATTATACACAAGACATGGGCACACAATGAAGTTTAGTGACTTGCTTAAGATTATACAAGGAATCATTGTCAGAACTCGGACTAAAACCCAGTTTTTTTCTAAATTCTAGTACTAGATTATTTTCCACCCGATCCAAGATATTGAATTTAGACCATTTTGTTCAATATTTAAAGAAATGAATTATCCATCTTCTGGTGTCAAAATCCTCACTCAAATAGAATAAAATTTTTAAACTTGGTATTTTGAATAGTCACACTATACAATTTTTCCAAGTTTCCCAGTAATGAATTTGACCAAAATGAAGTAGGGAAGCAGAAGTATGATAGAAAGGTAGGCTTCTGATGTTAGGATTTTCATGCTATTATATATATATGTATATATATATATATAATATGTATATACATATACATATTTTTTAAAGATTTAATGACAAGAGTAAAAAGTCATCCCAATTTATTTTCCACTACAGAGAGACTAATATAAAATTTATTTGAGGGAAATATTTTTGTCTCCTAATATGCCACTCAATAGAAATTAAATCTATAGGATAATTAATTTATTTTCAGTTCCACAAAGAATAGGCTCTCATGCATTCTAACTCATACAAGACAAGTTAAATCGTCCTTTGGTACATATAGCCTATATTATTATTATTCAAATAGTCTTCTCCAAAGACTAAATTATGGGAAAATAAATAATCTTCTATATTTTTGTGATAGGTCACTGGGATTATTTTGTTTTTGAGGCAAAATTCTTCACTACCAAGTCATTCATGTCTGTTTTTCCAGGATAGCAGCTCATTTGTACAATAAATAATATCGCCTTTTTAATATTCCATTTAATTTCTATTCTGGGCTATCTTCAGTATAAATCATGTCAACCTTTGCCAAAAATGTGCTTTCATAATATAGGTTTCAAGAATGGTGCTTTACACCATGAAATCTCCTTTGAGCTCATGCTCCAAGGCATATATATATATATACATATACATATATATATATATTTAATTCATAAAAATAAAATCCACACCTCTGCCATGACTGTACACAAAACGGGATGAATCAATCCTGCAGTATACTCTTACCATAGTGAATAATCAGAGAGAGCCTAAGGTTCAGAGAAACTACTTCTATAGTTTTGAAAAGTGAGATTTATAAAGTCAGTCCTTTGTTTTCACCCCCGATGCCTTTGCATAAAAAACATCATTGTGTTACATTGCAAACCATATTGATCTTTGAACCATCACTTTCAGCGTCAGAGCAGCTCCAAGTAATCACATTGCCTTCAGCATTCAACTTCTTCCATAGTTCCTATTGGTGACCATGAGAAGTCTTATATCAACAAGGCTTCCTTTCTTTAAATCATATATCCTTTTAATTGGGATCCCAGAGCTGCCTGTTGACTTCATCAACAACAAGTTTACAAGGTTGAAGATTCATCATCTGATCTTCCCACTTGTCTTTTTTTTCCTTCTGAAAGCCTAGTTAAACACAATAGTATCAATCTATAGAACTGATTTGATGCTCTTTATAGAAGATAATAGTCTGTAAAGTTCTAAAGCCTAACCAGACTCTCTTCAATGTGTTTGAGTAGGACTGACCAAGAGTTTGTGCCAGTTTACTATTCTTTTCCTTAAATCCACTTTGTCAAGCCAGATATAAGCTTCACCAATTAATGTCTTTTTCATAAACTTCCCTCCATTGGAGACGAGCAAAATCTAGAAGACAGAAAGTCAGAAATTTACTTTATCTTATTCTAGATAATTCATATCAATTCAACATATAGTTATTAAGCCATCACTATAAGCAAGCCATTTGAAAGACATTTTTCTCACTGTGGGAGAAAAAGATAAAGATGAAAAAGGGGCATGGAAGAATTACAATAACAAAGAAATCCTCAGAACACTTTAATGCTATAAATGAACTTTAATATTTCTTAATATTCCTTGAAACAAATTGTACATTCTTGAGGTTCTCACCATTCCAAACATAAATCTGTGTATGCTTAGATTAAAATAGATATACTAAACCAATGTGCAGGATACTTTATCAAACATCTTGGTTCCAGATTATGCAATATGAAATCAACTAGAATATTAATGCTAGAAAAATGAAATAGTCAATTTCATAAAACTAGATGATATTATTTTGCATTTTAATCTTCTGGAATTTTGCATCCATTAATGCTTAGTAAATTTTTATGGAATCTTAGTTGAATCTGTAGCATTGGTGTGGAATGACCTTTTGTCCTCTTTACCTATCATTATTTTGTTTTTCTAAAATTTTCATATCATGTCTAACTCTAACCATGACCCTGGTTGGGGCTTACTTGATAAAGATTCTAGAATGACTTGTCATTTCCTTTTCCAGCCCATTTTACAAATGGAGGAACTGAGGGAAACCAGTTAAGCAAACTGGCTAGAGTCACACAGTTAATGTGTCTGAAACCAGATTTGAATTCAGGAAAATAAATCTTTCTGATTCCAGCCCTATTATTCTATATATTGTGCCACCTAACTGCCTCCTCTTTGCCTATCAAAAAATCTTGCTTATGCTTAAAAGACTCATTAAATATTGATAAGGCACTCTACTAGGCATTATGTAAAGATAGTACGATTAGAGATAGATTGCCTTATTTTTCAGTTGGCTCCTGAGATAAGTCTCATCTTTATCATAATTTTAGGAAAAAAAGGTTTGAGGGCAATATCACCCAATGAGTCATATTTCAACCTTCATGAGAACCAAGAAAATATGGAGATTAGTTAAGAATTGTAAGGAGGTAGATAGCATATTTGAAATCAGTTAGAAGAGATATACTCTGAGAATTATCCCAGATTTGTTCCTCAGGGAAGACTGAGTCAACTAAGTCTCAAGACTTCTGTAATTAAATTCCTGGCTTTACCAGCTGAAAGATTTGCTTCCCCTGATTTCTGGAAGTCAAGAAAAAATAAATATAAAGTCTCGGCATCATGCTTAGATTAAGGAAGTTAGTCTCCTTCTCTGTAGTAGAAGTTATCTTCTTTATTGATATTTAAAGATTAGAACAGACAGAGCCCTTTTGTGTTTTATACAAAAAGTTGAGAAAAGAGAAAAGGAAGTTGTTTGGCTTTCCTGTATTAGGTAAGGGCTGATGGGGTAAGAAAGACATATCATTTCCCTCTTGATTTTCAAGCATACCTTCAAATATAAGGGGAATGAAATTGTACTTTAAAAGGCATTGGGGGGGAAAAAAACCCCCAACAACCTACTATTTATTTAATTTTTTTTCTTTCTATATAGCTAGAATCACACCAAGTAGAGATTCATTTCAGTAAATTTTGTACTCTGATAGGATTAATGAGGTAGGCTAAGTCATTTGCTCCTAAAGTTTAAATTAGTTTAATCAGAAAGCTTTATTCATTATAAGTTATTTCTGTGCAACAGTTGTGTTGTAGACTTCTTGGGTCTGAGGGTAAGCTGGGTTGGGAAATAGACAAAGTTCACAGAGGACACAATCATAGAACTTAATAATTCAGTAGAGGGAATAAATAACAAGTATGAATAAACCATATTACTAAATAAAATCTAATTGTATTAGAAAGGTACAAATTCAGTGCTTTGTGCAGTCCAAGTGGAACAAGATCATGATCAGCTGGTGGATCAGGGAAGACATCCTTGAGGAGATATACTTTGATTTGGATTATAAAGGAAAATTAGAATTTCCTTATGTAAGAGGTAGAGAAAGGGGATTCCAAGGATGACAAGTAATCCAATTTGAGTGGCAAAAGAATAGATGGAGGAGGAGTCTAATACTTTGAAATTTTGTCACCACAAAATTCCTGTTATTATAGCCCATTGTCACAGTAAAAAATCACTATTAAGAAAAATTTTGAACTTCTGTCCTGGCTGAGTTAATCTCAGGATTTATATGTTATGATTTGACAAGAAAACGACAAATTCCAAAACTTTACCTAAAAAGGCTGACAAGGTTAAATTGATCTCCTTGCTGTCTAAGGGACTTTCAAAAGTCTTCTCCAGCAAGGCTATTAGAACCAGTTCTGCAGTGTTTAGCTTTCCTTAGTCCAACTCCATACACTGCTACTGGAAAAATCATAGCTTTGACTGCATGGACCTTTGTTGGCAATGTGATGTCTCTGCTTTTTAGTATGTTGTCCAGAAGCTTTCCTTCTAAGGAACAAGTGTCTTTTAATTTCATGACTGCAGTTGCCATTTGTAGTGATCTTTGAATGCCAAAATATAAAATCTGCCACTGCTTCCATTTTTTCCTCCCTATATTTGCCAGAAGGTGATGGGACCAGTTGCGTGTGTGTGTGTGTGTGTGTGTGTATACCCACACACATACGCACATATAGTAGTTATTGTTTGTTTTTTAAAGTTATACTTCAAGACAGCTTTTACATTCTCTTCTTTCCACCCTTAAGAGGCTTCTTAATTCTTTACTTTCTGCCATCAGATTGGTATCATCTGAATATCTGAGATTGTTTTAAAATTGGAAAAGAAGAAAATTCTCATGTTATTTATTTCTCATGTTATTTATTTAACTTCTATGCTGAGTACATAATACAAAATTCCAAGTTAGCTTAATTAAAAGCTGGAATTAATGTTGCTGGGAGAATTATCAACAATCACTTGTTCCATGTTCAGTTCCAAATGTTGCTTCCTAACACACATTTAAATTGCTTAGGAGACAAATAAGATGATGTGGTACTCTCATCTCTTTGGGGACTTGCCAAGTTTTGTTTCGATCCACACAGTCAAAGGCTTTAGTGTAGTCAATGAAGCAGAAGTTGATGGATTTTTGTTTGTTTCTTTTCTTTTCTTTTTCTGAAACTCCTTTACTTTCTCCAAAATCTGAATTTTAGCAATTTGGTCTCTAGTTCTTCTACCTCTTTGAAAACCATACTATGTATCTAGAGCCAAATATCCTGGAAAGTGAAGTCAAGTAGGGCTTATGAAATATTGTTAACAGTAAAGTTAGTGGAGGTAACAGATTTCCAGCTGAGCTATTAAAAATCCTACAAGATAATAACTATTAAAATCTGCACTCAATATCCCACCACATTTGGAAAACTCAAATAGTGACCACTGGATTGGAAAAGTTGAGTTTATGTCCCAGTCCCAAAGAAGGGAGATGCCAAGGAACATTCAAATTACTGAACAACTGTGCTTATTTCAGAGAGAAAAGAGTGTAGAGTGGAAGAAGAGGGTCAAATGTTATGTTGGGAGATATTAATTTTAATAAATCAGGATAGTATAAATATAAATAGTATTTATATCATAAATAAAAAGTATAAAAATAAATATATATGATATACTGGTATAAAATAGTATACAGATGAGTATAAATAGTATAAAATATGTAAATAATAATATAAATATAGCATAATAGTATAAAAATGAGATCATAGGATTTTAAATGTAAGACTAGAAAAACCTTTTAGGTCTTCTAATATATTCTACATGTAACTCAGTTTTTGAGCATACTTTGCCTAACATAGAGCCATCTGCATCCCACGTCATTTAAGTGGTGTAACTCCCTTTGATTGGTTGCCTGTATCTTTAAAACTGGGGAGATATTTGTGTCATCTGTATTCCTAGATTTACAAACCATTGCCACCAGCCATCCCAGCATGGAACCCTAAGATGGAGCTTGTTTCTTAGATTTTTCAAAAATCCTTCTACTGTGGTCTAGCTGCCCTGCCCTGTCCTACCTGCACTACTGGTTTCAAGTTTATCATGGCACAACCTCCTGAGTTCTGTGGAAATCACTGGCAATACCCCAGGGCAGATTTCTGGGAGCTGGAGTAAAAGAGGAAGGTATCTCTTCTCCCTTCCTCCCCACCCCAATGCAGTAACTAGTAGCACAGCTTCAGTCTCCCCAGTTTTGAAACTACAGGTAGCCAGGCAAAAGAAGCTATAATACCCATGTGGTGACTGTTCTTTGGTAAGCAGCATGCTCATATGCTAAGCTATATAGAGATAAAGAAATAAAGTTCCAGTGGGAGAATAAATAATTTGCCCAAGGGTTCACATAGCAAAGCCAGCATTAAAACCCAGGTTCTCTGATTGTAAATCTTCTATACCCTCTAATTTAAAACTTTAGATTTCTGAAATTCTCATTTACACAGGGATTAGGCTGGGTGTGCTAGCACTTGTATACGTTTCTGAGAATAGATTGTTAAATTTTCATTGTAGTCATTACACCTGGGAAATCAGCAAAGCTACAAATTAGGATTTGAGTTATTGTTTTGATGATCATCAGACAAGACAAGAATGGAGAAAAGTTAATATATATAAAATTATTGGGCACATTAAAAAAAAAAACAAACTAGAGAGCAAGCTGTGAATTATTTACCAACACATACTGGTCAGATTGCTTGTTTTATCTTTTTTTTGGGGGGGGAGAATCAATAGCCAGAAAATATTTATTAAGCACCTACTATGTTCCAATAGTCACTGTGCTAAGCATTGGAAGTACAAAGACTGCTTTAAAAAAAGTGCCTGCTCCCAAAGAGCTTACAACTTAATGGTAGGGGGAGAAACAACATGCAGAAAACTAAGAATGAACAGGATAGACACAGGATAAACTGGAGATAATCAACAGATGAAAGACACTAACATTAAGAGGGATCTGTGAAGATTTATTGTAGGTGGCGTTTTAGCTGCCAAGAAAAGCAATACTAATTTACTTGACAGTGAATTTCAAATAATGACTGCCCATCAATAAAATAAAGAAAGAGCAGGTCAATGAAATGGGGATACAATTAAAAAAAAAACTACAAAAGAACAAATTAAAAATCTCCAATCCTGAGAATCAAAGATCAGATTAATAAAATTGAATGTAAGAAAACCATTGAACAAATAAATGAAACTATATTCTGATTATGTGAGGAAAACTAAAAAGATAAGCCATTAGTTAATGATTTTAAAAAGAGAAAGAAGAAAAGTAAATTACTAATATCAAAAATGAAAAGGATGAATATATACCAGTGTTGTTTGTCTGCTCTAGAAGAGGACCATATCAGGGAGGTGATGCCATGACATGCAAATGAATTGGAATCAAGTGAGGAAGAGCTATATTAAGGTCATTGGCTTCACTTTCTCCTCTAGAATCATCTGGGTCCAGTTGGAGATGGTCCTTGCTTGTTTTATCTTTTAAAATGAGCTTATTTAAATCTTTGTCATAACTCATTGTATCTAAAATAATAAAATTATTTTAAGAATTAAAAAGACAAAATTATTTCAAATTCACACACACACACACACACACACACACATAGTTGTAGAGAATTACCTGAAGAGAATGTCCAGCAGGATTCAGGCTAAATCTAAATGTTTCATTGAATGAAGGTTCCCGATCATGCCTACATACTCTTGTCTTTTTCTTGATCACTCTTTTTTGGGTAGAAATGTTGACTACATACAGCTTCACATACAAATCTGTTGATAAGAATTTAGCTTTTTATTAAGTCCACTGCTGCCTCATTTGACCAATAATACTAAAGAACATTTTTTTAAAAATAGCACTTCACATACATTTGATCTTCACAGTAACTCTGAGAAAAATAATCCTATTATCACCTTTATTTTTCTGCTAAGAAAACTGAGTTTTTGAGAATTTAAAAGACTTACTGATAGTCACACAAACAGCAAATATCAGAGACAATATTTGAACTCCAATTCCTCCTGACTCCATGTCCAAATTTCTTTTTATTATAATATCTACCTCTACAAACTGTCCACTACCTAAAGAAATAAATTTTATAATGCTTCTTCCCTGAAATCTATAGTCTCATGATAATTTATATTAGAAAAATTAAGTATTAAATTAAATAACACCAATTTTCTCAAAAAAACAAATTTTTTATTTTTAGCAAGTATTGGTCTATATGTTTTAAAATATCAATAAAGCAAGAAATAGCAGTAATTGACTTAAATTTCAATAATAATTCAAGTTTTAACTAATTTTAGTTTTCATTAAGATCTTTAGTATCATATCCAATGTCCTCAAATGAGCTTTTTCACATATTACATATATCATATATATATATATATATATATATATATATATATATATATATATATATATATATATATATATATAAAATAGATACCTGGTAAATGATCAGGAGACTTAAATTTGTAGGTGATATTTCTGCATTGAAGGATCTCAACTATTAGCTGTTCTCCATCTGTTTTCATTTCTTTTTTCAGGGCAATCTTGATTTCTCCCATTACTTGTGTTTTAGCTGAAAGAGGTAATGCACAAACTTAAACAAAATTAAATATCTGTCATGAATAGATACTTGAAATGAATTAAATTACATTATAAATCACTGTCACACACAATTATGAGGAATTGCTAATTCAGCAACTTCTGGAAAATATGACCATATTTATTTATCATTAATCCTCATAGGAAATAAACTTTCATTTTAAGAAACACAAATCACTTTTTTTTTTTTTTTTTTTTTTTTTTGTAACTGAAGTGTTCCCAAAGACAAAAGGCAAAAATGTGTTTCTGGGGGTATATAAGTGACACAAAGTGAGCTCTGAGCATATGTGCCTTCCAGATATGCCTTCAATCCTTGCCATCACAGTGGAAACTGCTCAAGTCATATACTCTTCACATTTCTTTTTGCACAGATCTGAGATTTCATGGGAAACCTTTGACAGGAGGCGTGGAGGGCACAGTAACTGTTAGGCTGGAGGTAGGAAAATTATCACAGATTACATATGTATATGGATTACTGCCATCAATTTTTTGTTGGTATTTAGGCAATTTGCTGATTGCAGAATTTGATTAATTTCTTTACTGAGTTAATCAGCTATTTGACTGAAATAACCTTGATGTTTTGAAGTTTAAAGAAACTTTGGCATGTATCCTGGAACAACTTCTGTTTGTTTATCTTCTTCCCTTCTTCCAGTAATCAATACCAGCATTCAAATGGAAACCAAGCAATCTTCCACATCTTGCAATTTTTTTTTTTAACTAAATTGGTACCAGAATGAATTTTTCAGAGCTAAATCATGATTACAAAGTGGCAAACAAAGGAAGTATTTTGAACTATCACTACTTTAGAATTATTTTAAAGAAGGAATCAGATTGATCTGTGTGTCCATGGGGCAAGCCTCTACCTAACAGTAAATCTGAGATGTCTAGAGTCATAGAACACTCTCCTAACAAGCAGTTTCATTTTATTCTCTGATATCATGAAAAAATACACATAAATTTAACATTTCAGCATGAAATCATATAAAAAAGCTGTTTAGTAGAATCCAATATTTATAATTTAAAATTATATCTTGTATTTATCCTTTGTTCAATAAATTTTTTCTTACACATATAACTTGAATTTCATTCATTTTATAAAGAGATGAAAATATGCCTATATAAAAATAGAATATTTATGCTAATTCAGATGATATACATAGCTCATAGCACACAGTGTCTTTTTGTTGTTGTCATCTTTATTTTTTATTTTAACTCATCTGACAGATAATTCCTTCTTATTGATAAAGTAATCAGAAATTTCTAACTACAATTTTTGCTACCACTGTGTTTGTGAAATAATGAGCACTATTACAACATGCAATTTTATAAACTAGAAAAATACAAGTCAAGTCGAAAGATAGTAATCATTTTGTCTTAAAGTAATATACAGATGTACCTATAGAGGAAGGGGATGATTCTCCAAGTACTGTGTTTGTTGCTTTGTTACTTTATAATCATGATTCAGATTCTGATACTACCCAACTATGTAATTGTGGCTAAGTCCCTTGACCTCATTATAAACCTTAGCTTCCTCATTTGTAAAATAAGGTTGATAATAGCACCTATTTCACAAGACTGTTGTAAAGATCAATTGAGATACTATATGTAAAACACTTTGCAAAGCACAAATCTCTCTAAAAAATGATGTATTGTTACTATAAAGTGTTAGCAATTGTTCATTTTGGCTTTATTTCAATTGATCTTATTGATTATTTCTGATCTAATATGGGGAGAAAGTCTGATTGGCATCAGAAATAACTGATTCTATTGCATGACTATAGTTTTAAAAATAATAAAAATAACTTTATTTAAAACTCTACAGAAGAAAGCTTTGCACAGTGACTATGGGAAGAAAATTCTTATACTATAATAAAAATGTTGATATGGATATGCTTCACAGTACGTTTTTAGTAAAATGAAATTGAAATATATGTTATCAATAAAGCTGCAAAATTGGATTCAATTACCAAACATTAACCCAAAGGATATAAAAGCAACTTTAGGGAAGTTTCAAATGTATACACAATGTAATCACAATAATTTATCAAAGGAATCATACTTAGAGTTTTAAATTGACATCAAGAAGTTCTGCTTTTCCTTTCTATAATAAACCTCTTGTTGGCTCTAACACTGAAAGAATGCATAAATTCTGGGCTTGATCCTGTATTCAATTTAATGAATAACTTTTTTTTAAGTTCCTGTTGTGTACTGTATGATATCAACCTCTTTGTTTTTCATAGGTATGTTTAGGTCCTTTGATCACATTATGCTAAAACATTAATCAGAAAGTACTGAGCTTACTATTTTGGTAGATGTGCTATAGCTTGGTCTCTACTCTCACAGGGCTTGTAATCCATTTAAGAAGAAAAGACCAGTAGATATGAAAAAAATCAGCACACAGAATAGGACAATATATAATTAAGGGCTGAATTAGGTGATACAAATAATAGCTAACATTGGAGTGTGTTATCTCATTTGATGTTCAAAACAGTGCTGTGATGTAGGGACTGTTTCTGTCCTCATTCTACAGATAAAGACACGTAGAAAAGTTAAGTAATTTTCCCAGGATTGTATAAATAGTAAATGCTAGAGGCAGAATTCAAACTACCAACTATGCCACTTGCATACCTAAAAAGAAAAAAGTGAATATAACGAAAAGGACATTTATATATATATATTTTTCTGAATTCCTATTAATTATTATATTTTTTTGAAGCTAGCTTTTTGTACCTGGAAAATTGTCTAACCCAAAAGTTTAGAGTAGAGATCCAAATTCAGGGATCTCAGGGAAAGCAGACAGTTGTGAGGAATGCTTAGATTCTATACACATACACTCAAACCCCACAGAGTATTTCTTTTGAGAACAATTCAGGCCATGTTTGGGGGCTGCCCAGAATTTGGGTTTTTGGATTTCCTATTTCAGATTGAATGTTTATACTCACTGGATGATATACAGTTCAAATTGTTCTTTTCTGCAAACTGCCTAAAACCTATGTGAGGTCAATTAAATAAAAGTCCTTATTGTCCTGTATGAACTCTGTATGATTTAACTTCACCTTTCCCACTTGTCTCTTTTGCCAAATAACCTAATAAAATTCTTCCTAATACCTTTTTTTCCCCAGATATTGGGATTTGTTCTCATATCTAACATCAACTACTAGAAAAGGCAAATTTGAAAAAAAAAATGATTTGAAATTCGATTAGACTAATATGGTGAGCTTACATGATGAGTGACAATGATAATCAAGTAGAATTCAGCCTTGAAAAAATGATTGCAGTAGATTTAAAAATAATAATTAAAAATAGCTAATATTATATATAGTGCTGGTCACAGAACACACACTGTTCTAATTGTTGTTTTTATAAATATCTCATTTGATCTTCCAACAACCCTGGGAAGGTAGATGCTATTATCTCATTTTCACAGATGAGGAAACTGAGACATGTAGATTCTTGAATGATTAGACCTGGATCATACAGCTCGTAAATAAATATTTGAGGAACTACTGAAGAAGTTAAAATGTTTTAGGAATAATCATAACCTCTGCCTCCATATAGTTATAAAAGTCTAGGATAGAATTTAATTGAAATTCACTGCAATCTAAGAAATGATGAATATAAAAAGTTCAAAAACAATGGGAAGACATAAATTGATAAAGAGTCAAGTAAGCAGATTGAGGAAAACAATGTATGTAATAATTGTGACTATATAGATGGAAATAATAAAAAGATAAGTGAAAACTAACAGATATATTTATATGATATATAGATATGTTGAACAAGCTTATCCCCAAAGAAATGTTGAGAAAATGGATTTCCCTCCCTTGTTTGAAGAAGTGGATAACTGTAAGTGTGAAAGCCTGAATTTGTTAGAAAAATGAATATTGGTTAGTTTTGTTGGAGTGCTTTATAAAACTTGAAAGTTTTATCCTTGAAAGAATAATAGGAAATGATACATTTAGAAATGTAAATTAAATGAATTTTTTAATTGCTGAAAATTTAAAAAAAGCTTAGGTGAATCCTAGGCAGTTCTTAGTATTATAGAATCAAAGTATTTACAATTGAAAAATCACTTTTGCTTATATCTAATAATGAGACCCAGCAAGAATGCCCTTGATGAAGATAATAGAACTGATGAAGAGAATAGAACAGAATGCTTTCATCTATGTAGATGACATTAATTAAGAGATATAGAGAATATAAGATGCTATACTATTCCATACAAAAAGACATTTGATGTGATAGAAAAATGTACCACTTGAAGCTTTCCTTCAACAATATGTCTTCAGTGTGCACATTAAAATCATATAAGATTCATTGTCAGATTTAATAACAAAGATAGATTTCTTCACTGACTTTTATCTAGTTTAGCATAGTGATTAATGATTCTCTAGTTCAATATGATTGATTTAATCTTACAACAAATAATGGTTTCCTAATGATATAATGATTGGTTTATGCTCAGTGTAGAACATATAAGCTAGGAGCCTCAGCCAGATTCATTCAGAGCTAGAGAAGACAAAAGAATTTGAGGTGGGAACTCAAGCTCTCGGAGCCAAGGAGAGAGATACATTTCCATCTTCATCTTCACCAGAGAGGTGGCAGGTCTCCTCTTTAGCTTCTCCACTGAAACTAAGACTCCTGAAGGCCTTTAAGAGAGCTAGCTGGGCTTCAGGCAAGGAGACAATAGAGAATTTGGACTTTGGAATTCAACATCTGGCTATTTTTGTGGTGATTACTCTACTGAAAAGAAGGCTGCCCCAGAGACCTCCAGAAAACCACCAAGAACATTATATATAAATATAAATGTATATGTATATATGTGTGTGTGTATGTATTTTCTAATGTAAAGCAAAGTAAAGTATATGTAAAGGAAGTAAAGATTTTCTAATGTAATAGCAAGACATTCAAGAGGATTAAGGTGTAAATTAGAAAAATCACTACATCCTATCCCAGTTCCATTTCTAAAAGATATTTTTTTCCTTTGGCCATCAGTTTAGTTTTTTCTATCCTTGTCTCTGTCCCCATCTCTCTCTGTCCTTGTCACTGTTCTTGTCTCTTGTCCCATCATACACATATACACTCCCCACTCACCTCTCTACTATGTCCTTTCTCCTAGCAAAGTGCCATCTGTGGCATTTATACTTTCAGATGAATGAGTCTGACAACTGTTAGCACTCTTAGGGATAAATGCATTTTAATCTTATCTATGATCACAAAATGAAAAGCTTTACCCATTTAAAAGGGATTTCAGACTGCTTCTGTCCCTTGAAATTATACTTCAATATATTTGATTTGGGTTAATGTCACTGGAGTACTAAAAAGAATTGGAATTTAAATTTTAAGGAAAGCATCATGTGCTGCTATCTAGCAATGTTTTTTAGGGTGGAGAATGAAATTAAATATATGGGAAAACTCACTTTCTTACTCTTCTGAGCTGATAAATTGAAGCCACATTCTTTCCAACTATCTCAATTCCTTCATCCTGGGAAATGCCAGTTTGTAAATTTCCTTTTCTCCACAAAATCCTCTGGCTCCTACTCATTCTTCAGGGATTAGAGATTTTTTTGGAATGACTTCTCCCAGCCAACTATTCTACCACCACAACAAAGAGCTCATTGAGTCTACATAATAAATACATTTATTCTAAATAATAAAGGAAAACACCAGATTCATGTTAAGTTCTGCCCTTTGGGAAGCTAATCAAAAATTATTAATAAAATTATAAATGTGATGGTACATACCTTTAGCTAGAGAAGCCTCCAGCAAACCACCCTAATATTTTGGATAGAAATATCAATCTCTGATCTGGCAAAATTCTTTGTGTTCAAAGTAGTGACTATCATTGTTCAGTCATATAGTTGTATCTGGCCCTTCATGATCTCATGGATCATAGCATGCCGATATTGTCCACAAAGTTTTCTTGGCAAAGATATTGGAATCGTTTGCTATTTTCTTCTCCAGTGCTTTAAGATAAATGGCAGTTAAGTGACTTTCCCGGTCTGACACAGTTCAAAAGTGTCTGAGGATGAATTTGAAATTGGGTCTTTTTGATTCTGGGCCCAGAGTTCTATCTTCTAACCTTGCTGCCTCCAAGGTAGTCACTAGTCTGCCCCATTTTCCCTTTTCTGAGCTTGAAATGTAAATAAATAAAATTTAAGGTATAGTTTACAATTTTACATCCTTATGTTCTTTTAAGTCATTTTGAGAAAATTACCAGAAACACAGGGTTGGGGAAGGGTGAGTTGGAGAGAGTGAAAGCTTTTTATAAATTTTTTCTTAGTTTTTAAAGTGAGAGCTGTCACTCTGCTTCAATCTAAGTTGTCTTTTGGGAAACATATACAGCAAGATACCTGAAAGCAGGTATTCTGTCTTTCCTATCTCTAGTTCTGCTTGGCCATTGCCTCCTACTGAGGAGAAAGAAAAAGACTTTACTTTCATTAATCTTTCCTCCTTGTCTGTCTTTTCTGAGACACTAATTTTTCAAGCACCTGCATTCTGTCCCTCTAAATCTCAAATTGGAATTCCCAGTGAGGCCCCAGCAAGAGGGGCAGGCTAAGACCCATCTGAAAAATAAATATTTTTTTTTAGAATTGAGTGCCTTATAACACTACAGAACTAAAAGTATCCAATTTGTCATCACTCATTTTGTGATTTGGTACAATTCACCTGATCTCATCTGCTCTCCATTGATCTCATCAGAGAGCTGAAGGAATTAAGGGATCTCAAGCATTCCATCCAGTTCTAGGGATAATTCTCTGAAATTTCTAACCTAAGTTATCTTTATTTTGTACTAGTATACTGTCCTTTTAGAGAGCATAGTTTTTATCCAGATCTTTTCCCCTTCTAGATTGCTTCTCTGCAATTTACTTTTGACTTTCTCAATTTCAGTTTTGCAAATTTGAATTCATTAATGTCTTCAGAGAATAATGAAGCTCCATTCAGGCCTCAATCCTATCTCTATGAAAAATCTGAATCAATACCCACAATCAGAAGGCAGTAAAGGGATTCTTTATGCTTTTTAACTTATTCTGCATGTGTACTTAAATTGCAAGTCAAAAAGATGTCTTTTTGTAAATATTGGCATTTTAAAATTGTCATGCAAATCAAGCTTTGCTCTTGAGACTTTTTGAACACTAACTCTAAAATACCCTAAATCCAAATATGTTAGCTGACTACACCAATGTTCCTCTTGAAAATCAAATATTATACAAATATTAGAGGGGAAAAAAAGCAAATAAACTTCCTTGCTGGTAAAGATAATACATTGACTAACACTTTGCTCTACTTGACCATAAAATAAATGTTATTTTTTTTAATCTTACCTATATTGGGATTATATTTCAAGCCACACTTTCTCAATGAAACCTTCTTTGATGACTCTATCTCAAATAACCATTTATCTTCTCCTATTATATTGATGAGATGTATCATGCTTAATGTACAAGCCAGAAATGTTTTCTAATTCACATGTATTAGATTTTAATTTTTAAAAAATTTGTTTGAAAGTTTTCTGAAGGTGTAGAGGGTTTAATTAATATTTCTCGTGTCCCCACCTGAAAACTATCATAATGCCAGATACAGATTAGACATAACCCCAAAATACTGATTGATTGGGTAACTATTTTATCTACCATAATTCATTTCTCTTTAAAGCTTTGAGCTGCAGTTCATTTGTGGGACAGTTGTAATTGGAAAAGACATAACTGAATCTATGCTGCACCATTCCCAAAATATGAACAATTTCCAAAAGAAGAATCGTAACTTATCAATAGTCTTATGAAAACATGTTCCAGATCACTAAAATTGAGAGAACTGCAAATTATAACTGTAAAATATAGGCTTAAAACCTTCGAACTAATAATAATTAAAAAATAAAAAAGAAATAATCATAACATCAATTGATTAAAAATCAATCGTAAACCAGATGTATTTTAATCATGTAATTTTATCAAACCACAAGATGCCTTTAGATTTTTCTCTTAACTTCATTATCTATGAATATACATATCAAAATTTCTAAATCGAAGGTATGAAGCATGGATTTTTAATACTTTTGGTCTTTAACAGTCTTTATATTTGTTTTCCTAGGTCTTTTACATCCTCTTATTTTTTTTTTTAAGTAATTTATTCTGCCAAAGGGAAAGCAAGTATGCAAGTTTTCATTAAAAGACTATTTCAAAGTAACCCAGATATAAGAGGATGTTTTGTACAATAAGACACTCATTCTGGTCTAATATAATTTTAACTGGTTTGTGAAAATGGGACAAGCATGGACTCTTTTTATACTCTGTTATATAAAGAAATACTTTCTGACTGAAAGCCAGAGAGAACATCATTTGAGAGAAAAAATAGATTTTTTTCTGATTAGTCTGCCCTAATGGTTTTGGTTTTTTTCTTCCTTTTAATATATACTTTCTAACATTCATTTTGCTAGGAGAGAAAATCACTAGACCTGCTATATCTTTTTCAGTTAAAAGCCTCCTTATATCCTGTTGTTGCTGTTTTTTAATACCATTATCAATTTTCAATAGACAGAAAGAAATATTAGCATAGATATAAGTCAATATCACTTGAATAAGTCTTTGTCTTCAAATTGATAACATTCAGGCTATTCATTGGAATTCTGAAATAAAATGCTAAAAATCTATAAATTTAAATTTCTTTGATAATGTAATAATAAAAGAAATCACTTTTTATTATGAAATTACTTAGCCCATTTTTCTATTCCACTTTTAAAATCCTAGTCTATGATTTCCTTGATTTCCTTCAGGAATTGTCCTAAATGGACATAACTAGATGATATTCATTCATAGGAGGTTAAATGTAGATGATGGTCCAGCAGGAGAGATGTAATATCTATACTTTTAATGATCACTAAAATCCAGCCTAAAGACTTTATTTCTCTTTGATAGTCTGTCTTTGATAGGATTTCTCTATTCATTATAATCTTATACTAAAGGTGTGAATGACAGTACCTTAACTATTCCAAAAGCATCTATTTGTTCAACAATAACAACAAAAAAGAAAATTTGATGTTTTTCTGGAACAATGTAGATGAACCATACTCAGATCATTTTCCTTCTGGGCATGATCCTGTTATGGGAGTGGGAAAGAAAAAAAGACAATTTGTGCATCTCAGCCCCCTTTATTCAGTTATGGGGAACGAAAGGGAAAAAGGAAATTGTGCAGAAAAAATGACTGCTTTGATGGCTTTTGGAAGATAACTACATCTGTAACCTAGGAGACCCAGATAGTTAGGTTTCTCTGTTCTCTAGCAATTGATCATTAAAACAAACAACAAGCAAACATTTTTTGTCTATCCTGTGCCAGATTCAGCTTTGGATGCTAGGGAATATGCAAACAAAAATTGAACAGCCCCTGCCATTGGGCAGCTTATGATCTAATAAGAGAAATAATAAAAGTGGGGGGAGGATGCCTGAATTCACTTCTGGTTGCTCTAGGAGCTTTTTATTCATATTATCTCCTTACTTCCACATACTACCATGATCTTCCTTCCCTCCAGTCTCATACTGATTCAAAACCTTGGACTATCTTCTGGTCTCTCACCAGAAACATTACATGACTTGTCCTACACACTATAAATAATAATGATCAAAGACTGTATTTGGATCCAGGCTCTCTGACTCCAGAGATAATCCACTTTCTATTTTACCATGTTGCCTTCCAAATCAGATATAAATCCAAGGCTCTCTTCTCTCTGTCCATGCTCTGACTTAGCTTATTTATTTATTTATTAATTTATATACAGAACACCTTTTACACAAACTTCTGCTGATGTTGACTGAAAACTTTCTTTAAAATTTTTAGTCTTATAAAGCTTCTGGAACCTTGAGAGGTTATGACATCCTAGAACTTCCTGACTACAAGGCTATTCCTTTATTCCCTATACTATGCTTCTACAGTTGCAGAAGAAAAGTGGGATTTGTAGTGGGGCACCATGACTAGAACATCCCTGGGGGGGGGGGGGTGCAGCTAGAGACATCTGTGTCATTCAGAAGGTCAGACCAGTGAAGGACTGAAGGTGAAATGTGGGGATGAGTGTTATTAGACAGTTTTAGTACTGCTACTGTCAGCTATCAGGTGGCATAGGATCAAAATCTGGGAGAGATCTGAGATCAACGAGATGATGGCATCCTAGGCTTTATAGTCCCATGCCACATGGGTTTTATTTTAGAGAGAAAAGGAGGGATATATTCTCATCTACATCAATGGATGAAGAAACTAAAACTTTACTCCAAAGAACAAAACAAATTGTGGTATAGTGAAAAGAGGTCTGGATTTCCTGTCAGAAAACCAGAGTTGAAATTGTAGTTCTGACACTTTGTATGTGAAACCACACAGATTTCTTTGCCTCTCTTGCCTCAGTTTTTTCAACTGTAAAATGAAAGATTGAGTTGCAATAGCATTTAGGTTCTCTTCCAACTTTAACATTACATAAGTCTATTGAAACACTACTTAAACTATTTTCTGTTTTAATTGACTTGCCAAAATAAATTAAGAGCAAGAGAAAATTTCTAGGGATTATCACCAATGAAATGTCCAGAAGAGTTAGGGTAACTTTAAAGATCGTCATAAAAGTCTAGGGAGAAATCATTGGAGGAGAGATCAGATATGAATCTTCTTAATGAGAAAGGTATGGGGCAAATGCTAGACTATCATTGTGTCCAAAAGGAAGGGAAAGGGGCCTTGGGCTTGATGAGGGGAGCTCTGAAACTCTCACTCTCTCTCAGACTTTGCGGGGGGGTGGGGGGGGGTGGAACTTGGGAAACTCCCTCAGAGAAGCTCTCTCCCCTGAGAGACCAGCCCCAGAGATTCAAGATAAAATGATTTCATTCTGTTATCTGGGTGAGACTAGTTGAATCCAGGACCACTCCTACTTAGTCTGAGCTGGAGATCAAGATTTCTATCCAACTCTATTGAGTTGGAGATTAGTGGAAGGACACTCATTCAAATGAAAATTTGTATTCAATTCTGAAAATCTGTCTGTTTCCAACTCAAAATGCCCCCCAGCCTCCAGCCAAGTTTCAGTTATAAAAAGAGGCAACTTGGGGCTCATTCCTTGCAGAGGACCTAATCATGCCAAGGAACCTCTCTCTTCCCTTGGCATAGCTTTGACCCTCTGACTGCTGAAAAGACATTCTCTTTTCAGTGTTACTCCCTCTTTACCTCTCTCACCTATTTCCCTAATAGGACCCTATTTATCTCTCTGTCCAGATTTCTCTGCTAGATCTCTACTTCTCTGTTGGGACCTGCCACTAAGAAAGTCAGTCTGCAAAAACTGACTTCCCTGTGCCAATAAACTTTTTTTGCCAGTTTAACTTTTCAGCTTCGTAAATTTGTTTACAAAGAACCTGCGCCTACCAGAAGGGGGTTCCCACAACTCCCTGCCCTGTGCCAAACCTCATCGTTTTTTGGCTCCCTGACAGGAAATCGAGGAGAGTCTAACCTCAGGCTGAAGGACATGATAGGTCTGCCTAGAGAGACCAGAAATGGAAATGCCCACTGCTAGCTTGGGGTTTCCTCACTGAGAGGTTAGGTTGGTTAAATAGATTTGGGGAATGCTGACACATTGCTATTAGAATTTCAAAACAAAACGTTTCTTATGGGAAGCTTCAACTTGATCTAGACCCAAACAGATTTTGATGGACTGAATACAAACTCAAGCTCTAAAAGAATAGATTTAATCAGGTAGAGGTACCCATGAATAATTAAAGTTTGAGACTGGTTATTTGCATATAAAGCAAGAATGAAGATTTAAAACATGCAAATTTTCAAAATTTCCTTTAGTTTATCACTTTAATCCCTTTAATGTGTTCCTCAAAGACAAAACTGGAGCAGGAGGAATGGTTTGAATGTTATTTTCTAGGAGATTAATTCAGAGAAGAGAATAAAACTATTGGGATTTTCTGCTGTGAAATTAATAATCAAAATAAATTATACCTTTTTTATTTATTTTTCTTACTATTAAAGACCATGGGAATGATAGTTTTGATTGCAGTTAAGGGAAAAATAACAATTTTCTGTCAAGGGGCATTGTGGGACAAGAAAGGATGACTTCTTATATTATCACAGAAAGAAAGTGGTATAATAGAATTCCTTTATGGGATGATAACTGGGAAGGGGAAGAGTTGGGGATTTAGGTTTAAAGAGCCAATGTAGGAGGCAAAAAGCTGAATTTGCTTTCTTTGATCAGCCTTTCTCCTTTTCTCCTTAAAGGTCAAGACAGATGGTAAACTAAGGCCTTAGTACTACCTTCCTCAGTTTTTCTGGTTGGAATGCTATTGGTAGTGGAAGTAGAAAGGGGATGAGGGCTGTGTTAGGGCTAGTGAATTAGCTCTGTTGTAATTCTGGGGGCTGTATTTCAGGACTAAGTTGTCCTAATTGTGCAAAACCCTTTATAATATGGTTTCAATTTATTTTTCCACAATGATATTTCATTCTTTATCCATGTAGGTCATATTTCAGTCTAAATGGACTTTTTTTCTCCATCTTCCCTCTTTCTTCAAATCCCTCCCTGCTAATAATCTATTTTTTTCTACCTTCCTTTTTTGCCTTGGAATGTTCTCCTGTAAACCTTGCTCATTCCATATTTCTCTCTCATAGTCCAGAAGAATTGATCCTCCAAATGCCACAGCTAAAAAAATGATTTCTCATTCTTCTAAACCCTCATAATACTTTATCCCATTTTATGTATTTATTTCCCACCTTATAGTCATTTGCAAATACTTTCCTTTCGTATTAAATTATCAATCCCTTCAAAGCATGTATTATTCATTTTGTATCCCCTACAGCATCTATCAAATGTATCTGACACATAGTAGGCCTGTAAAATGGTTGTAGATTGCAAGAATAATTTATTCTAATATTCAAATGTCTTATTTTCCTTTCAGTTCAGAAACCATAAATATTGTAGCCAGGTACTTTTTCTATTTCTGCTATTATTGTATCACATTGTGTTAAAGAAAACATTACCAAGCATTAAGCATTCTTTTGCCATCATCATCATCAAATATTTAGTGGAGTTGTTTTCAGGTCAAGGCATATAGACAAATTTGTGCCAGCCTATTTTGTGATTACAGAGATTCTTTATGAATTAGTAGACTGCTAACATTCTCTTCCTGTATTTCAAGGTCCTGCTCTTCTTGCCATGAAATTCTTATCAGTAGATTGACTTGTATGTAATTATAAAAAAAAAGAAAGAAAAGGGAAAAAAAAAAAAAAACCACATTTCCTCTAGATGATTGTTTGCAATATTTGGGATTTTTTGTTTGTTTTTGTGGATAGGGAGAAGGAGTGGTATAGTCCTTCCTTTTGTAAATGCAGACTGACAATTGCTCTACAAATTATTGCTTCAGAATCTTGGCTGGAGGTCTTAAGAGGCTGAGTAGCTTGATCAGAAATGGGACTTGAAGTTTTTAGTCTCTGGCACTTCCCTAGGGCTTAGCTACTAAATCATAGACTGAATTATATTCAGTTTGGCTGAGGAAGTTCCCACTGTAAGAATTACTCCTAATGAAATTACAGATTCTGTAAGAAAGCAGGTGAAAGAATTAAAGTTTTATCTAATTTCTTAATAAGAACCACTGAAAATGGAATTAGTTCCTTAGGAAATTAGTGAGTTCTCTATTAAAAATGAATTGGTTTTTGCTGTTTTTTTTTTTAAGCAAATCTTAGACAATATATTGGGAATATTATAAAAAGAATTCTAGCTTATAGAATGACTGAGACTAGACTGCCTCTAGTAGTTCAAGTCCTTTCCAATGCTGATAATATAATTTAGTTTGGAAAAGAGGGGGAGACAGAAAAAAGACTGGCTATTTTCTACTAACATATAAGCAGTAGTTATACTGATATGGTTTATTTTTCCTATTAGTTATTTCTCAGCTTAAAAAATAGTGGTCCTGAGGGAAGAAAACTCAAAACAAGAAATTTTCAATCTGAGGAAAATTGAAGAAAGATTTGGGAGCATAAAATGTTGTTCAAGATGGGATGGGGCAGTGTAATTGTTGTAGGCCCTGGGTCAGATAAGAGGTGGGAGAGAATGAGTACACTCCCCCCAAAATTTTCTTGTTTCACTATTTGTTGAAAGTGGACCTTAGCCTCTACTACATGTAGCAGAAACTTTAGTTAGCTGAAATGATCACTTTTTATGTCATGGGTCTTAAAGATCCATAAAAATTATGACATAATTGACATTAAAGTGATTATTATCCCAACTATAAAAATTGGTAATAGGCTATGTAAACTCCCATGAGCCACAAGCTGCATTTCATGGAATAATAGACTACTACTACAATATCCATTTAGCTTTTGCTCTATTAAGTTAAAGTCCATGTTATCCCCCAGATCTCTGAACAAACATCTGTCTTTCATTGAATAGCATATTTTTTACACATGTAGGCTTACATAGACATAGACCCTCTTCCATGATAACTCATATTATAAACAAACTGATACAGACAACCATTTTCTTATGTAAAAAGATGAATTAAAAATAGAAATAATGCATGAATGTTCAGTCTTGATAGACTTATCATTATCACAGGTTCTGAACTTTTAGTAGGCAATGCTGATGACATATTTCAACTAAAATGGCATTTATATGGCCATATAAGATTCTGTAAGAATCCGAGGGAGACCCAATCCCTCTATTTTTGTCTGCATGCATTTTTTATTTCCTTCACAGGCTAATTGTACACTATTTCAAACTCTGATTTTTTTGTCAAAGTTGGAACAAAAGGTTTTTCAATTGTCGATGCTGAAAAATTACCTATGCATATATCTTGTAAATAAAAAAAACTATAATAAAGGGGAAAAAAAGAATCTGAGGGAGAGGAAGAAGAGAAGAGAAGCATCAGATTGATTTATCTGAGCAAACAGGCCAAGGTTGATTCAGAAAACTACTCAAAAATAGTCAAAAATGGAGGTCAAAGCTCCCATACAGATAAGTAGTGGGATCTTGCCTGTGAGTATCCCTCATATTTCCAACTTCAGTAAAAAAAGGAAAATAGAGTATTAAAAAGAAGAATAAAAGATTTATTAGTCAAGATAAGGAATAGAGCTGAAAGATTTTCTGGTGACTACATGTGGTGTCAGCCAGTCTATCGAGATGAATTTTGTCCTTAATAATTTTGGTTAGTCTCTGTTAACTGAATTGCTGTGTACATTCCATCCACCAGATAATTTGGTAACGAACTCACCTTTAGGCCCTGTTTGAAATTTTAACATTTAGGCAAAATTTTCAAACTGAAATAAATGACCATCATGGGAAGCATATGAATCTAATGAAACCAATGAGAAAAAAAATTTGATGTATAATGAAAATGTGAAAGAAACAGCATTTAATACACAGAGATTCTTATTGATGGCTTGTGGATTGGGCTGAGCATTCTGGAGACATTTATGTGAATAATTCTTCACATATTCCAACAGAGGGAGCAAGATGACAACTGATGAATTTAACTTGTACAATATAACCATTACCAGGCCTACCAGACAAAAGAAAAAGATATCTGCCCATGCATCATAAAATGCAAAGGAAAATTTTGCGAGAAAAATTTCTTAGTTCCTAGGAAGATACTTAGATAGCATATGATCTAAATCCACTGTAATGTCATGAGAGCTAAATTTCAATTATTAATAACTACCTATATCTAAAAATCAGATAGCAAAAATAAAGACTATATGTATAATTTTTACATTTTTTATCTTATAAAAATAAAAATGAGTTTCATTTTTCCTCTTCCCAGTCCTATCATTTCTTATTATTCAGGGATTCAAATTTGACATGGTCATGTCACATATATTTGATTTTCATTTTAAGTCTAAATTTCACATTTAAAAAAAAAAAAGTTGACTCTTTCCATAAAACTGATATCTTAATATAAGTATAGAGGATGAGTTTTGCTTTACTCAGATTTCTGAAATTTGAGTAATATGAATAAATGAGTATATTGGTTATGATTTATCCTTGAATTTGGATATATTTTTTGAGTTATAAAAATGATTTAACACTCATGATATTTATTTGCTTAGAGTGACATAGAGTTTATGATTGTTTTCTCAAGTTAACTTAATAGATTATGCACTTAAAGTACAGGAAATGAATTTTATGTAAAATGTACTTGATTTAGGGCCATAAATCCTACTGATAAAGTTGTTGAAATGAATTAATCTCTCTGGGTCACTTTTTTTTTTTTTTTTAAATCTATAAAAATAAAGACCTTGGATTGTTGGATTAGATGATCTCTGGCCTTTCTAGGTGGTGCAGTAGATAGAGCAGAGAATCTATAGTCAGGAAGATCTCTGGTTCAAACCTCAATTTCTCACCTGTAAAATAGGAACACACTGAAGAAGGAAATGGAAAACTACTCCTGTATCTTTGCCAATAAAATCCCATGGGAACATTGGGACTTATTTGAGCCAAGAGTCTTGCTAATTCTAAATTTCTTTGTTCCTATTTGGGTCCTCCTATTGACAAATATAGGTACTCAAAAATTGTTTCTGTAGCACAAGTGACTGAACTATTGATTCACTACTAAGCTACTACTAAAATTTCCAAATGATTGTTTTGTACCAGGTGCTTCTAGAGAGAAGGAATTCTGGTCTATCAAGCAGGGATGAACTGCTGCCCATATTTTATATGAAAATATGGCCCTACTCGGTTCCCAGTTCTTTCTTTAGCCACAGAATAAAACCATTCCATTGCTTGTCTTTATTATTTATGGAATATACATTAAGTACCATGGATCTTTCCCAAAAGCTTCTTAGTGTTTACTGTGCTATGAAATTGTGCCCTGTAACAAGTTAGAGAAGAAATTATAGGATTATTGACAAGGATTTGATGATTCTGTTGTCCATTGGGATAGGGATGATGACTGCCAAATTTTAGTTGTTTTATCTGACCATTTAACTGACAAAGCAAGTGGGTCTTAGTGGCTAATTACTCTAAAATGTCACTGTCTACAGTACTATGAAGGCCACAGGTAAGAAAGGAGGCATGTCAGTCATGTCAATAGGTGTTATTCATTTGCTCTGCTAAATTAAATCCATAGGGAACTACTTTTCATTTCTCTTCCAGAAAATGTGCAGATCAAAGTAAAAAATTTTAATTAGAAAGTCTTTCCAAAGTATTTAGAATAAAACAGCCCAAAAAACGCAAAAAAAAGAACACACTAACATAGAAATTTCATTATGTGTGATAGGTTTTGTCACTTTAGGTTTTCTTCCACCAATGCTAATTACAAATCTTAACTTAATAGATACTCTGTGGGCAAACAATGTCATCATATTTCAGTCAACTTGGTTTAAAAAAAAAAAAGCAAGCAAAAAAAAAAAATAACAAAAACCCAACAACAGGGTCATTATAAGAAAGAAAAATGCTTATTACTTTGCTTGACGATATTACAGAATAGTAGTAAATAAATCATTGAGAGAAAATAAGTTTATTAATAAAGAAAACAAAATTTTCATTTTTGTCCATGGAAGATAAATGCATTCATTGTTAATGTTACTTTGCACAGGGACCTATGGTATATCTTTCAAAGCTGTAAAATTGCCTTGAATGCTAGTTAGTAGCTAGAGCATATAATTTAGTGAAGTGCCAATTTCTCCTCTTCCCCCATTTTTGAAGCGGTTCTTCATATCTCATCGGGCTAAAAGCACAATAACTCCCTTATTCCTCAATTGCTCCATCTCACTGCTGACCAGCACAGAAGCTTTGATCTGTTCTATTTTCAAACTTTGACTCTTATTAGACATCTTGATTGTTCTTATTCTTTCCATGTACCCAAGCACTCACCACATTGGAACCAGACTTAGTGAGGACAACGAGACCTGCCAGTCTCAAGGGATTCACTGTTAGAAGAATTTACTCTTGTGCAGCCCACTTTGTCCTCTTCTCTGCTTAAAGTGCTATTGCTAGCTACAAATTCACTTAGACTAAAATGACTTTTAATTCCTTGAACATCAATCATTTCCTCCTTCCCCCATAGTCAAAGAGACTGAGTAGCAATAGAACAGAATCAGACTCTCTAATCTGGAGTCAGACCTAAATTCAAATCCTCCCTCAAACATTTATTATTTTTCTGACTCTGGGGAGGCTTTTTAAACTCTGCTATCTGTCTTATTTTTTTCTTAACTATAAAATGAGACTAATAATAGCACCTACCCCCTAGGAATTTTATGAGGATAAAATGAGACTATCTTTGTAAAGTGCCTAGCACAGAACCTGTAACATAGTGGGTTTTATATAAATGTTAATTGTTGTTAGGTCAAAAGACTGACATCATGTTTAAGGGTTTATTTGCCCTGATAGCTTCCTTGGATCCATCTTGATGATTAGGGTTTATGTTACAAAAAAAATATAGATCCCTTGGAGTTTTAAGTCTTTTCTCTTAGAATTAGACATTGAATTGCAGCTGAACACCAGAAGGTGACAACAGAAATTCAAGAGAGATATTCAGCAAAGAAAAGCATGATGACATCACCTAAAGGCAACAGTGGCTCTCCGGTGTCAGACACTGTGATTTGGCCTGAAACTCTTGAGTAAGCCCATACCTATATTGATTTCCTGCATGAGCATCCCTCCATGTATATAACACGTTGACTGTGTTGGCTACTGTGCCTTCCCTGATAGCATAGTAATATATGAAAGAATATATCCCCTGTGCACTTTTCTGGCCATTTACTATTGTACTGATTTAATTAATTAAATAATGGGAGGGGGGTGGGGGTGGAAGTTGAATTAATGTGTCCTCCAGGTTGCCTTGTCGAAATAAATGTACCATTGGGTGCTTGTGAGTGATGGTGAGTGAATGTTAACTTAGAAAGGTGATTTAAACCTGTAATAGTTTTCCTGAGGCCTTATACATAAAAAAGTCTATGGGTGCTATCAAAAAACCCAAACCAAACCTAATGTTATTTTATCCCAAATGTTACCACCTTTAGAGTAGGCTTTTGATCAAAACAATATCATTTATATTTTCCCTATCATTGCCCATTCAGCAGAGGTATTGTATTTCATCTCTTAAGCATTATTGCCTTATAATTGCTATAATGGTTACATTTAGAATCTCAGATTTCATTGCATATTTGGATATATAAATGTTCTTCCCTATCCTCAAGCCCCCAATTTTGCCATCACCAGATCTCTTAGCAGATGATCTTGCCTCCTACTTGTCAATCTTTTCAGTTATTGTCTATTGTGAAATTCTGCATTTCCCTTCTTCTGTTTCTAAAAATACTTCTTTATATCTTCTTTTCCTCCTCCCCTCCCCCTCCCCAGATTTAGGGGATTAAATGAACCTTCTCTTTACCAAAGATAATCTTTCCATTTAATACTATCCCTTTTCATTTCTTTTAGGAGCTTCTCCTATATGTTATTTCCCTTTTGTTTCAAGCAATTTTTCTCTAATTGTTGTACAGGAGGTCCTTCCTGGTTCTAACTTAGCCACTTTCCCTTCTTTTTCTCTTTCCCTCCCTCCTCCCCTCTCCTTCTCCCCTCTCCTCCTCCCCCCCCCCTCGTGTGTGTCTCTCTCTATCTTTTTATCCCAAATTATGAGACATGTAATAATAATAATAATAATAATAATAATAACTAGTGTTTATAACACATTAAAGTTTACAAAATGCTTTATAAATATTTCACTGGATTCTTAGAACAACATTGTTAGGTTAGTGATGTTATTATCCCCAACTGAAGAAACTGAAACAAATAGAAGTTAAGTGACTTATCTGGATCATATGGCTAATAAGCACAGAGTTTGATTTCAGCTCTTCCTGACTAAATTCATTACACCACATGATTAGCTCAGTAGGAGGCTAACTGCTTCATAATTCAAATTCAACATATTCAAAATGGAGGCCATTATCTTCCTCTCTGAACTTTCCCTTCCTACTAATTTCCCTACTTCTTTGAGGGTTATTAACTATTTTCTCTTCCTCATTCCTCCCATAGAAGCTACTGCCATGATTTGTCACTTATCCTTGACAATCCTATTCCTTTTCTCTACTCCAACTGTCACCAAGCTACTTCAGTCCCTTATTACCCTCTAGTTTAGATTAGCTTCCTGCTTCCAGTCTCACTTCTCTCCAATTCATCTATAGAATTGACAAGATTCTGAAAAACCACTGAACAACCATTGTGTGAGGAACAAGGAGAAAGATGTTTAGGGGAAGGGAGGGCAGGGGCAATAAAATCCATAACGATGTAGGATAAATAAATTGGAGTTACACTGTAAAAAGAATTTTTAAAATTCAAATATAGTTTATATTTTTATTATGGAAGAAATGTTGGCATTTATTGAATAGGAAAGTGACATGGTCAGATCTGGATGTTTCAAGTTTCAGTCACAGCATATTTTTGGGGAAATTTTAAACTCGGCATACTATTTACTGACTCTGTGCATGTATACAGTCTTGTCTGAAAGTACTTCCACATCATTATCACTTTCAGATTATCATTATCGATTCAGAAGAACTTTCTTCAAAATTCAATTCAAATGCAATTACCATTGTAAAGACTTCCCCATTTAAAAAAAAAAAAAAAAAAAAAAAAAAACTTCCCCAATATTCCCTAGGGAAAAGTGTTCACTTCTCAAATTTCTTGGAGTATTTATTTTGATCATTCCTTTGCCCTCATCACACACCATTCATTATTATATAGATCTTTATCCTTGTCATGTCCTCCTTCCTTTAATAGATTATAAATTCTCTGAGGGTAGGAACTCTATCTTTCTTAATTTTTGTACACTCAGCATACAAGATAAATCTTATCTTTAGGCACTTATTTGCAAATGCATAAAGATGAGAACAGAAAAAAAAAACGATTAGTATTTTCTTGACAGTTTCAAAAGACAAATAAACAAAAAATATTTATGAGATGGGGGAACAGGTTTCCAGAGTCCCTAAAATGCCAGATGGATAAATTTGGATTTTGTATGATAGCCAATTTTGTCACAAGGAAGTAGACATGAAGAAGATGATGTGTTGAGATATATTTGCAAGTAATGAATATGAGTATAAGATATTTCAGGCATAATGACTAGACTAAAAGAGAACCTATGAAATTTGAACCAAAGGGTTAATTTAAGAGACTGCAAAGCAGAAAAAATGATGACAAACTAGATATTGATGGGTAGGAAGAAGAGGAGGAAAAAAATTGACTTCCAAGTGATGATGTTGGGTGAGAAAGTACAATTCTATGAGCAGTTATAAGAAAATTAGGCTAATGTGTCAGCATGTTATAGAAGATGGAAGGATGAAAAAGTAGAGGTTGAATGAGCTTGGTGAGAAAAATAATATTAAAAATTGAAGAATTATTGAGATAGAAAGCATATATATGTACATTGGCAGGTCAATTGCAGCCCAGCATAGGTTATTCATCCCTTTTGACTATCTTCATGATTGATGTTGACTACTATCTCTATATCATTTGCCAAATAAACTTCATGGAATATTAAGGAGCAAAAAATGAATGTATCAGTTTCCAGACAAAATTAATGACTACCTATATTGTATGATTTTAAAGGCATTAAAAAGTCCTTCTGTTCTTGCTATCCAACAAAAAATAAAAACAAACAACAACAATTTGTTGGTTCATGGATTGAATTGAGCTACAGGAACTTTATTTTTTTAAATTAGAGGCCTATTAAGATGAAAACTCCTTAAATAAAGTGATAATTTCCAGCTATCATTCTCTCACATTTTAGTGTGAATGAATTTCAGAGCCTTTGTTCAAAATAGGTTTTAGTAAAGAGAAGTTTTAATCAAATACCATCACACAACATCTTTATCATTTAAGTGATCATGTTATATATACAATATTACTATATTACAATAGTTTGTAGATGGTAAATATTATCACCAGCATACTCAGGCACAAAATAGCCCACATAAGAGAATTTAGTGGGTTCATTTTTCCAGGGACAGTTTCTGAGTTTCTGAATTGGTTCTTTTATGATCAGCTGGATCCTTTCCCTTTAAATTGTCTCTGGAGGGAATAGAAGCAGATACTTCTTTCTTGAGCCTTGAACTTTGCACATTTGCCTTTGAGACACAGGTCCTTTAAAACACAGTTTCTACCCTAATTTAATAAATCAAAGAGATTTACTTTAGTACTTTTACACAGCAGATTAAGTGTTGCTGTGTAAGAGGACACAATGCTGGATAAAACAATTTAAGCAAATTTTTATGAATCAAATAAAATGCTAAAAATTAAAGAACTTCTATTTCTAGATTGTTTCCAATTTTCTTATAATAAAGGTAAAGAACCAAAAGACCATAACTCAACTTTATTTCTATATTAATATTATAACCTTAATCAAATTAATTCAATTAACCATGTGACCTCAAATGCAAACAGGCCTTAGTGAATAGAGAAGAGGTGAGGAATCATAGTTAAGTATTTAACTGTCTTTGGGACACCTGGTCATAATTTTTCAGCTCTTAGAAATAATCTGGGACTAAAATGTCAGATATTACAATGTACACAACATTCCTCACAACACATAAAGCACAGAGGAAGGAAAAAAATATATAGACACATGGACAATCTCCCCCAAGTAATGCTTTTTTCTTCAATGAGATTTCATTTGACTTTTCTCCATCCTATTAGCACAGTTCTCTAGAATAAAAATCAGTTTATAGACCCATTATCTATTTCTTCTTTTATACACATGCTACAGGCAAACTCAAGGTTAGGAAGGAAGTTGAATAGTTCCTTATTAGTGCCAGTGGCCAAGACTACTGCTTTCTTTGTCCCATAAACCAATTGTTCTGCCTTCCTATTGATAGAAGCAAACATTTAGTTATAGAATCTTAGTTCTAGTCTCTTCTAATATTTGGCAAAAGAAATCAGTCTGAGGAATTTTATGAGTAAACAAATGATCAGAGTGTTATTCAAATAACCTTTTAAAGGAGATTTAATAAAACTGAGAAAAATAAAAGAAATGAAAAACATACTAACAGTTACAACTTTCATCTTAATCATAGTTAAAAATATACACAATTCTCATTTTGCAAGTGTAGTCATTGGTCATCTTTGCAATAATTTAATAGCTGTGCCTCTGTTTCCATGCCAACTGCATTAGTAACAAAATTAGTTCAGAGCAAAACCCTGAAACATTTTTATTAACTTTCAAGCAAATGATTATGCATATTCAAGGACTAGTAATGTGAATGCATTTGTTTTTATGTCAGAGACAAAGTTTTGTATAAAATACCCTTAAATAAAACATTTTGTTAGAACAGGTTTTCTTAAGCACATTGGCATTTCTATCATTGGTTTTAATAAAATAGTATATACACTTGACTATTTTCTAATTCTTTTACAGGATCTCAGCAAAAATTATGCTACACTTGTAATAAATGCCAGGATTAAGGAAGGTTCCCACCAAATTATTTCCCTAGTTCTTAATTAGCAAAATGATATTAAAATTTTCTAGGAGTATTTTTGATATTTATTTTCTCTATGTTTCCAAAATTTCTAGCTATTTTAAAGTTCTTCTGGAAGAAGAAACCAAGATTTCCAGTGAAATAAAAAGCATCTAAGATATGTAAGTGTTAGGGTCACCTATCTGCTTGCATTTGCCACTTAGGCAAACAGCCTAATTAAAATTAAACATTCCAAGTATACCCTTCATGCTGGTGTTACAGAAATTATCTTGATGGAAAAAAAAAATTCTTGTCATGCAAGAAAGTTCACAGGGGGAAAAAAAGCCTATTTACAGAAATAGGAAAGGTGAGTCTATGAAAGTTATTAAGAGGGAGAAAGGGATATGTCTGAGGGAGGAGGTTAGGATCCTGGAGTTTGTCCATAAGATTAGGAGTAAGAATAAGTAATGCATAAGAAGAGACACAAGTTAGAGAAAAGGGAGTATTATGGAATGTATTCTGGGTCCTTGTTATGCCAAAATACATCAATATCAATACTGGACAGTAATAAGGGTGATTAATCAAATTTATTCTTGTACTTCTTAACTGGATGAACATTTTCTGAAATTCTTGTGTTATTATTATTATTTTTTTGGAAAGAAAGGGCTCACATGAGTACAAGAGAATGTAACACACATTAGATCAACAGTTATGACAGGACTATGAAAAGTCTCTAACAATAACCTATTTCAATGTGCTTAGTTCAATTTCCATTTCCTGACCATAAAACATTTAAATACACTCATAGTTCTTTAGTTATTAAAGACTGAACTCTGACAAATATTGCAAATAGAAAGAAGAATTAGCGAATTCATCAATTGTATTTAGATACTACTTCTGCAAGATAATTGTTTGTTTAACTAAATCCATTGGCTCTATTTATCAGTTACCACTTTTTTTTTTTTTTGACTAAACCAGACTCAATATAAAATAACTTGTATAAAATTAAACTCTTTCATTTATTACTAGTTAAAGAAGAGCTTAGAAGTCATTATTCATATCAGTAGATGTTTAAACAGTAACATGAATAGTAAAATTATTAATTATTCTATGGAATGAACAGTAATCTGTCTTTATACAGATAGTATATTCATATTCATTCAGTAATAACTTATTGAAATTGATTCGTGTATTCACATTTAAAATAATGTTAGCAACATATTGCATCATATATAAAATAGTAGTAGTCACACTGGCAATTTTAAGTCCTAATTTTTTTAATCCTATTGTTGTTCTGTCCTTTCAGTCTTTTGTGACTTCATTTGGGGTTTTCTTGGCAAAGATACTGAAATGTTGTTTTTCCTTCTCCAGCTTATTTTATGAATGAGGAACTAAAGCAAACAGATTAGATTTGAATTCAGGAAGAAGAGTCTTACTAACTCCAGGCCTGACATTCTATCCATTGTGCTACCTAGAATCCCCAAATCCCAGTTTTGAACTTCAGGTTTCCCCAAATTAAAATTGGGGAATTAGGTTCAAAAAACCCAAAGCCTGGAAAGATTTAGATGCACTGATGCTGAGTGAAATAAGCAGAAGCAGGAATACAATAAACACAATAACAGCAGGAATATGCAATGGCCATTTATGAAAGACTTGGTTCTTCTTAGTGGTTCAGTGATCCAAAGCAATCTGAATAAATTTTGGATATGAAATGCCATCTGCATCCAGAAAAAAAGAGACTGAATATAAATCAATGTATGCTATATTGATTTACAGTCTCTCTGTTAGGATTCTTACAAGGTGCTAAGTAAGTGAAATTGAGGAGTTAGTGGTTAAATCTAGTTTAGCATTGATTTAATCCTACAACAAACAATGGTTTCCTAGTGATATAATGATTAGTGTGTACTCAGTGTACAGCATATAAGCAAAAAGATCCCAGGGCCAGACACAGAAGTCCACTAGAAGCTCTGGGAGGAGGAGACAGATTCATTCCATCTTCCACTTTTGTGCTGTACAGAGAAACTTTTCTCACCTTATTGAAAAGTGGAAGGGGAAAAGTGAAAAGGGAAGGGGTAGGCTAAATAGAAGGGAATATAGAAATAGTAACAGAAAGGTATAAGAAAGAGAGGGGGACTCTAAATGGGGAGGGCTGCTTGAGGCAAGTGTTGCCCATAAGTTAAATACTGGGGAGGGAGGTAAGGGGAAAAGGAAAGAGAAAACTACAATATGGGGATAATAAGATGGCAGGAAATACAGAATTAGTAGTTTTAACTATAAATGTGAATGGGGTAAATTCTCCCATAAAGCAGAGGTGGATAGCAGACTGGATTAAAAGCTAGAATCCTACCATATGTTGTTTACAGGAAATAGATTTAAAGCAGGGTGATACATACAGACTAAAGGTAAAAGGCTGGAGCAGAATCTATTATGCTTCAGGTGATTTCAAAAAAAAAAAAAAAAAAAAGGCAGGGATAGCCATCCTAATCTTAGATCAAGCAAAAGCAAAAATTGATCTACTTAAGAGATAAGGAAGGAAACTATATTCTGCTAAAGGGTACCATAGATAATGAAGCAATATCAATACTAAACATATATGCACTAAGTGGTATAGTATCTAAATTCCTGAAGGAGAAGTTAAGAGAGCTGCAAGAAGAAACAGAAAGCAAAACTATGATAGTGGGAGACTCAACCTTGCAGTCTCAGAACTAGATAAATCAAATCACAAAATAAATAAGAAAGAAGTTAAAGAAGTAAATAGAATACAAGGAATGTTAGGTATGAGAGATCTTTGGAAAAAACTGAATGGAGACAGAAAGGAGTACACATACTGCTTGGCATTTCATGGAACTTATACAAAAATTAACCATATATTAGGACATAAAGACCTCAAAATCAAATACAGAAAGGCAGAAATAGTAAACGCATTCTTTTTAGATCATGATGGAATGAAAACTGCATTCAATAAAAAGCCAGGGGAAAATAGACCAAAAAGTAATTGGAAACTAAATAATCTCATCCTAAAGAATGGATGGGTGAAACAGCAAACCATTAATAATTTCATCCAAGAGAATAACAATAATGAGATAAGATATCAAAATCTGTGGGATGCAGCCAAAGTGGGAATAAGGGGAAATTTTATATCTCTAGAGGCTTTCTTGCATAAAATAGAGAAAGACAAAATCAATGAATTGGGCTTGCAATGAAAAAAAGTTAGAAAAAAAGCAAATTAAAAACCTCCAACCAAAAACTAAACTTGAAATTCTTTAAAAAAAAAAAAAAAAAAAAAGAGAGAGAGAGAGAGATTAAGCATTTGAAAGTAAAAATAACAAAAATAACAAAGTAAAAGTAAAAAAAAATAACAAATTAATAAATAAAACTGAGTTGGTTTTATGAAAAAAACCAACAAATCACATAAACCTTTGGTAAATTTGATTAGAAAAAGGAAAGAGGAAAATCAAATTGTAATCTTAATGAAAAGAGAGAACTTTCTACTAACAAAGATGAAATTAGAGCAATTATCAGAAGTTAATTTGCCCAACTTTATGCCAATAAATTTGTTAACCTAAGTGAAATGGATGAATACCTACAAAAGTATAGGTTGCCAAGATTAACAGAGGAGGAAGTAAATTGCTTAAACAGTCCCATTTTACAAAAAGAAATAGAGCAAGCTATTAATCAGCTCCTTAAGAAAAAAATCCCCAGGACCAGAGGACAGGTTTTACATGCGAATTCTACCAAATATTTAAAGAACAATTAACTCTAATACTATATAAACTATTTGAAAAATTATCAAATTCCTTTTATGACACAGACATGGTACTGATACCTAAACCAGGTAGGCTGAAAACAGAGAAAGAAAATTATAGACCAATCTCCCTAATGAATATTGATGCAAAAATCTTAAATAAAATATTAGCAAAGAGATTACAGAAAATCATCACCAGGATAATATACTATGACCAAGTAGGATTTATACTAGGAATACAGGGCTGGTTCAATATAAGGAAAACTATTAGCATAATTGGCTATTTCAATAACCAACTTAACAAAAACCATATGTCATCTCAATCAATGCAGAAAAAGTATTTTATAAAATCCAACACCCATTCCTATTTAAAAAAAAAAAAAAACTTGAGAGTATAGGAATAAATGGAATTTTCCTTATAATAGTTAATAGCATCTATTTAAAACCATCAGTAAGCATCCTATGTAATGGGGATAAATTGGAACCATTCCCAAAAAGATCAGTAAGGAAACAAGGTTGCCCACTATCACCATTACTACTCAATATTGTGTGAGAAATGCTTGTTTTGACAATAAGAGATGAAAACGAGACTAAAGGAATTAGAGTAGGTAATAAGGAAACCAAATTATCACTGTTTGCAGATGATATGATGGTATACTTAGAGAACCCCAGAGAATCTACCAAAAAGCTGTTAGAAATAATCTGCAACTTCAGCAAAGTTGCAGGATACAAAATAAATCCACATAAATTGTCAGCATTTTTATACATCACTAACAGAATCCAACAGCAAGAGATACAAAGAGAAATTCCATTTAAAATAAAGTTGATAGTATAAAATATTTGGGAATCTATCTGCCAAGGGAAAGTCAGGAACTATATGAACAAAACTACAAAACATTTTCTACACAAATAAAGTTAGATCTCAACAACTGGAAAAATGTTGTGCTCTTGGATAGGTTGAGTGAATATAATAAAGATGACAATACTACCTAAACTAATCTATTTATTTAGTGCTATACCAATCAAACTCCCAAGAAACTATTTTACTGACCTAGAAAAAATAACAAAATTCATCTGGAAGAACAAAAGATCAAGAATTTCAAGGGAACTAATAAAAAAAAATCAAATGAAGATGGCTTAGCTGTACCAGATCTAAAACTATATTATAAAGCAGCAGTCATCAAGACCATTTGGTACTGACTAAGAAATAGACTAGTTGATCAGTGCAATAGGTTAGGCTCACAGGACAAAATAGTCAATAACTATAGCAATCTACTGTTTGACAAACCCAAAGACCCCAGCTTTTGGGATTATAACTCAGTACTTGACAAAAACTTCTGGGAAAATTGGGAACTAGTATGGCAGAAACTAGGCATTGACCCACACTTACAACTGTATACCAAGATAAGGTCACAATGGATTCATGATCTAGATATAAAGAATGAAATTATAAATAAATTAGAAGGACATAGTATACTTTACCTCTCAGACCTGTGGAGGAGGAGGAACTTATGGCCAAAGAAGAACTAGAAATCATTATTGATTACAAAATAGAAAATTTTGATTATATTAAGTTAAAAAGTTTTTGTACAAACAAAACTAATGCAGACATGATTGGAAGGGAAGCAATGAATGAACTGGGAAAACATCTTTACATTCAAAGGTTCTGATAAAGGCCTCATTTCCAAAATATATAGAGAATTGATTCAAATTTATAAGAAACAATGCCATTCTCAAATTGATACATGGTCAGAGGATATGAAGAGACAATTTTCAGATGAAGAAATTGAAACTATTTCTAGTCATATGAAAAGGTGCTCCAAATCGTATTGATCAGAGAAGTGCAAATTAAAACATACCTCTCAGATTGGCTAAAATAACAGGAAGGGATAATGATTAAGGTTGGAGGGGATGTGGGAAAACAGAAACACTGATACATTGTTGGTGGAATTGTGAACAAATCTAAGCATTGTGAAGAGCAATTTGGAACTATGTTCAAAAAGTTATCAAACTGTGCATACCCTTTGATCCAGCAGTGTTACTACTAGGTTTATATTCCAAAAATATCTGAAAGAAGGGAAAGGTACCCACATGTGCAAAGATGTTTGTGGCAGCCCTTTTTGTAGTGGCCAGAAACTGGAAATTGAATGGATGCCTATCATTTGGAGAATGACTGAATAAATTGTGGTATATAAATATTATGGAACATTATCGTTCTGTAAGAAATGATCAGCAGGATGATTTCAGAGAGATCTGGAGAGACTTACATGAACTGATTGATGGTAAGTGAAATGAGCAGAACCAAGAGATCATTATACACTTCAACAACAAAATTATACATGATCAGTTCTGATCGACTCTTCAACAATAAGATGATTCAAACCACTTCCAGTTGTTCAGTAATGAAGAGAATCAGCTATACCCAGAGAGAGAACTATAGGAAATGAGTATGGACCACAACATAGTATTTCCACTTTTTCTGTTATTGTTTGCTTGCATTCTTGTTTTCCTTCTCAGGATTTTTTTTTTCTTTCTTTCTAGATCCAATTTTTCTGGTGTAGCAAGCTAACTCTATAAATATGTATGCATATTTAGGATTTAACATATACATTAAAATGTTTAACATGTATTTGACTACCTACCATCTATGGGAGGGAGTGGGGCAAGGAAGGGAAAAGTTGGAACAGAAGATTTTACAAGGGTCAATGTTAAAAAATTACCCATGCTTATGTTTTGTAAATAAAAATTTATAATAATATTTAAAATATATATTTTAAAAAGTATTTATTGTTATAGAGTCATTTCAGTTAGGTCCAACTATTCATGAACAAAACTGTTTTTGTTTTTTGTTTTTTTGTTTTTTTTTTTTTTAACAAAAATACTGGAATGGTTTGTCAATTCCTTTTCCAGCTCATTTTACAGATGAAGAATTGAGGCAAATAGGGTTATGTGACTTGTCTAGGATTACATAGCCAGTAAGTAGATAATTGAGGGATCTAATCAAGAGTTTGTTATACATAAATCTATTTTGAAATTTCCCTAACCTGCAAAAATGTCAGCATGTTATGGGAATGATTGTCAGTTTGTTATACTTGTGATTATCATGTAATTTGTCTTTGCCCATGAATAGCACCTGACCTTTGAGGGCATACCTTGTTTTCATTACTTTTATGAAGTGCTGCAGAAATATTAATGTGCATTTAGGCCTCTTTTCAGTATTCTGTTTGTATGCTATCTATTGCTAAAGTTAAAGTGTTTTTTTTTTTATTTTCCATAAGTTTCTTCTACTTTGTAAATCTCAGTTTTCAATGCACTATTGTCTACATTTTGTCTCTCATTTTACACTTAGTATATTTCATCCATATGACACTAGTACATTATGATGATAGGATAGTTTTATTTAATTCCTATTCATTTTATGGAAGATTTATTAAATAGACAGAGTGATAATTAATCACAGAGTGAATTTGGAATTGAAAGAAGTGACTCAAGTTCCTTAATGGCTGTGTGACCTTTATTATTTAATCTCTCTGAATCTCAGTTTCAACATCTCTAAAATTGTATGTCTGCTACAAACTGTACTGGAGGAAAGGCCATGTAGTTCAGTTTCTGAGGAAACTGAATATAGTGGATTAATTGAGTTTGGGAGTTTTAAGTAGCAATACACCAGTAGTCAATCAGTTATTGGCACTAAGCCTGATATCAGTATAGTGAGCCCTGAGAATGGGGGCTAGCAGGCTTTTTGAAAGGCTTTTTTCAAAGTGGCCCAGTTCAGAAAAATGGAACAGGTAAAAGCTTCCAAGTCAATCAATACTGAGATTAGACCCATGAGTGACTTCTACCTATAGACTTACCCTATACAGACAGAGAGACACAGAGGGAGACGGGGTAAGGAGAGAGAGCGGATGGGGGAAGGAAAAGGGGAGAGGGATAGACACACACACTCACACAGAGACACAGAGAGACATACACAAAATAGAACATGTGCTGAGTCTGTGTATATATTTCCTCATGTACATCTTTTTTTTTCCTCCTTTGCTTAATTCAGTAGCACTGGCACTTATTTCCTATTTGCTAGGTACCTTTCCCCTTTACAAATTATATAAATTCCAAATGGCTTCCTACATTACAATAAAAAGGATAATGTGTGTCTGATGTACTTTCAATTATTTACTGGATGTGTTTGTAAAGCAGCAATGGATTTTTTTCCCTCATTGACAAAGAAGTAAATTTTCAGGGGATTTTTTTTTTTTTAACTTCTTCATGCTTTTGTTTTTTCTTACATTTTTAGATTCACATCTGTAGTAAAGTTAAAAGGATATTAAATCTGCTTTATAGTCTCTACATCATTTCTTGGCTTTTTGAAGCCAAAATGAATACAAAAGACATTTCCCCCCCCTTAGGGATTTTTCATTTTGCTGTCGACAATAAAAGGAAAAGTCTCTTCAAGGGGGTTAAAAGAAAAAAAAAACCTTTTTATGTAACATTGATGCAATCAACAAGTGAACAATTCTTCATGAAAAGAAATGTGTTTTCAGGGGAAAATTTATTTGCAAGAGATTTAAGAAACTGAGGTTTTGGTTTTATTAGACTGGAAGGGAATATTTTAAGTGTTAATTTTAAGAAAGCTGTTGTTTCCAGCATCATAGGGTACAGGAGAATATATGGAAAAATAGTTCATACATAAAGACATGGGTCTCTGATTTTAATTTTAATGTGATTCTACATGAAAACTACTATTTGGCTGAGATAGCTGGTTTTAATTTGATCTTCTTCAATTTCCCCATTTCTTTTCAAGGAAACAATTACCTCTGAGGTTGTAACATGGTCATTGCTCAGCTTATTTTACCTCATGCTTAAGAACTCAACCATGTTATAGCAGAACCTAATGCACAATAATTTCACCAGAGAAATTCGGGATTGTATGCAAGCAAAAGCATGTGACAAAAATCGGCAAAGTGATGAGATTTCTCAGAACTATAATATTCTGTTACAAAATGCTGTTATTTGATTCATTTCCTCTCACTTCTCCCTGAAGTCACAGTTCAGCCACCACAGCACAAAAGACTGAGTTTCTAGTGATTTTTTATTTTTTATTTTTTTTTATTGATAAATATCCTTTCTCAATCCTCATTTTTCTTGATCTCCTGTACAGTCTTTGACACTATGGATCACTCTGTTCTCATTGTTATTCTCTTCCCTGGAATTTTTTGGGACACTGCTCATACTTGGTCACTTTTGCTAGACATCTGTTAACTAGCAGTCCTAAAGGACTATGATAAGGCTGTTTTTATTTTCCTCTATACTATTTCACTTGATCTCATCATCTCCCCATCATCTCTTAGCTAATAATTTAAAAATCTATTATTCTAACACTTATCTTCCTGGTGTCTTCCAGTCTCATATTACCAAATGCCTATAAAACAACTCAGATTGGATGTCTTCTAGACATGTTAAACTCAAGATATATAAAAAGGAATTCATTCTATTTCTCATGAAACCCTTCTACTTCCAAATTTTCCTATTACTGTTTTTTTTTAGTAAATTCATTTGTTTTTAATACAAAATTGCTTTATGAATTATGTTGGAAGAGAAAATTTAGAGCAAAAGGGAAAATATTTGGAAGAGAAAAAAAACAAAAATAAGAAGTGAAAAAGCATGTTTTGATTTATATTCAGTCTCCTTAGTTCTTTTTCTAGATGCACATGGCTTTTGTGTCCTAAGTCCATTGGAATTGCCTTGAATCACCAAACAATTAAGGAGAACCAAATCTGTCATAGCTGATCAAAAACAATCTTGCTGTTACAGTTTATGATGTATTACTGTTTCTGCTTGTTTTGCTCAGCATCAGTTCACTTACATCTTTCCAAGTCTTTCTAAAATCAGCCAGTTAGTCATTTTTATAGAATCATAATATTCCATTACTTTCAGAAACCACAACTTATTCAACCATTCCCAATTGATGGCCATCTACTCATTTTCCAATTCTTTGCCACCACACACACACACACAAAAAGAGCTGCTACAAATATTTTTTGCAAATATGGGTCCTTTTCCCTCCTTTATGATTTCCTTGGAATACAGAACCAATAATGGCACTGCAGGGTCAAAGGTATGCACAGTTTGATATCCTTCTGGGCACATTTCCAAATTGCTCTCCAGAATAGTTGGATCATTTCACAACTCTAGCAACAATTTATTAGTGTCCCAGTTTTCCCATATTCTTTCCAACATTTGTCATTATCTTTTTCTAGTCATCTTAGCCAATCCTACTTTTTTTTTTTTTTTTTTTTTGCTTTTTTTTGCTAAGACAATTGGGGTTAAGTGACTTGCCCAGGGTCACACAGCTAGAAAGTGTTCTGTATTTGAGACCAAATTTGAACTCAGGTCTTCCTGACTTCAGGGCTGGTGTTCTATCCACTGCACCACCTAGCTGCCCCAATCCTATTACTTTTAAGGACAAAATTATTTTCCTCCCTAATCCTTCCCATGCCCTTATTACACTTTGATGCAATGACATTGTCTTTCTTGCTGTACTCAAAGAAGATGCTCCATCTTTTGACTACAGACATTTTTGCTGACTGTCCTTTACACAGGAAATGGTTTCTCTCTTCATCTCTGCCTACCCTTTTTTTCTTCAAGTCCCAGTCTTAACCTCACCTTCTACAAGAAGCCTTTACAAAACCCTTTTAATTCTAAGACCTTCCCTCTGATGATCATTTACTATTTATCCTGTATCTAGTGTGTTTGACCATAATTATCTGTGTTGTCTCTCATTAGACTATATCCTTATTGAGGGGAGGGGTGATTTTTTCCTTTCTTGATTTCCCTAGCTCTTAGCACATTAATTGACATATAGTAGTCATTAAATAAATGTTATTAATTGATTGCCTAAAGGCTCAGAGGCATGTTATTGTCATAATTTTGTTTATTTTCTACAAGTAGTCTTAGCATGAGAAAATGGGATAGAATGTTTTCTTAGCATTCATATTGATAGCTGATGCCTTCTTTCTGCATATTTTAACTGCTCTGCTTTCTGGGTTAGAGAAACATTACGTAAATAAAAGGTATTACATTATATGATATATTTCTCCCTCTTTACTCAAAACAATTTTCTTTACTGCTTTTTTTTAAGGCTCCCAAATATTTTCTTAGCTTGGAGGACAGGTAGACCATCCTGATTCAGAGTTCTTCCTGTATTGATTATGATATCAATATCACAATCACACACATTTTAAATGGTTCTTTTCATTGGAAAAATTACTTCCCTTGCAGTGAATCTGTAAAGTAGGGAATTTCATGAATAAATTAGAATAAAAACTCTAAAACTAAGCTTTACAGGAAAATGTAACATCTCAGATATTAATCTTGGAATATTTCAGAAATCCTGAACTTTAAATTGTTCCTATTTCTCTAATATATGCTAGACCTTAAATCTTCCAGAATGTATTCATTTTAGTTCCTATAGTGTAATCAGTATCCTCTAGGTATGAATTTGTTTCACAGTGAAGTTCTAAAATCTTTCAGAATTCAAGAAGGGAAAAGTGATAATTTCCTGAATTTTAAATTAATGGATATAACTCAGGATTAAGAGTTAGAAACCATGAATTTTAAATTCCAGTTCACTTAAGAAAATATTTCAAGGGCTAGAGAAAGACACACATAAAATCTATGTTAAAGTCCATCAATGAGAGATTTTTTTTTTTGTTCCCATATTGATAAAGAAGTCAAATAATCTGAGTCAGATTGGTCAATTGATCTGTTGGCCAATGCTCTCATTTAGGCCTCAACCAAAGACAAACTGTAAGATGGGTTTTTGAACACCTTCTCAAATCTCCTTTCAGAACCATTCTCCTTTATTTCTCTCTCTATTTCTCCCATATTCATTCCACTCAGGTATCCAATGTTGACAGAGACTCTACTTTCCTACTCTATTAAGATTTAGTTTGTTGTCCTATTTTATTTCATTTAACAACTAATCTATGCTAGAATGGTTTATTGATTTTTTGAATGATTTTTGATTGATGTATAAATGGTTGATAATAGCTTAATGTAGCAATGACTATAGAGTATTTTAATTTTAATTAAAGAAATGGAAAGTTTGTCTTAAAGAATGAATCTCTAATGTAAAATACTCAAAACTATCTCAAGCTATACATTTACAATAGAAAGGACTCTCCAGTGTTTTTCAAATTACATATGGGCCAATATATTTATCTTTCTTCCTATTATCTATCTCCTTTCAATATCTTTATGTGTACATATTGCCAAATTAATAGTTATTAATAATATTTATTAATTCATTAATTAAATAGTCATTAGGAAAAGCTACATACACAAAGTTGATTATAACCCTCAAATTATAGTCCAGAAGAAAAACAAAAACTTTACCTATACTGTAGATCTAGAAGCATCTTGGTCAAAGCCTATGCCTAAGAGTTGAGGATGATGATGTGAATTTGAAATTGCAGTTCAGTATAACCACGTAGTTCAAGCCTTTCTTTTCAGTGGGAGAAAGGGATTAAAATTTTATTAAACACTTACCATATGCTAGATACTGTTAAGTACTTTACAAATACTATAAGATTTGATTTCACAGCTCTGGGAATTAGATGATAGTATTACCCCCATTTTACAGTTGAAGAAACTGAGGCAGACATGTTCAGTGACTTGTCCAGGGTCACATACTTAATAAATGACTGAGAGTGACTAGTGCATAAGATTTAAAGGTTCTTTATGGGATGTAAGCTGTTGCAGTGAGTTCCCATGGAATCTAAAATTTGTCATAAAAGTTCCAGATTAGGCTGAACCCTTCTTCATCAAAGAAGATTACTAAAATGTTCTAAACTGAATTCTAAGTCTGCTACAGAGCAAAGTTCTAAAGTCTAGAGTTGGCTAGTTTTTGCAAATATTACTTCTACTTAAAAACAACTAAACTGTGAATAGTGGTAATATAATCATACCATAATACATGGATTCAACACCATGTCTCACAAAAATTCAGCACAAGAAATAGCAAAAATTGTCAAAATATGGGAAATTTAAGAGATAAAATAAACTTGACAGAGAAGACTGGCAGAATGGCACTAATGTTGAAGATCCTTTGCATCAATGCTTCCTTTCTCTTCACTTGAGAAGGAATGGGGTAAAGGTTATTATGTGGTATCAGAGAAAGTTGCTGGTTATTTCAATGACCACCCTTTTGCCCAAAACATACAATCTTGCTGGTGTGAAAGGAATAAGAACACAAACTATTTCAGTCTATCTGGAGAACTTTTCAGATGATCGAGGAATGGAAACAGCAACTTCGGACAAGATGATAGCTATAGTTTATTGATGTCATGTTGAGAAAGATGTGTAGAAATGCTTTGAATTCCCATGGCATACCAATAAATTGGACACTGATCCCATGGGAAATTTCTCCAGGAATGAAAAATCCTCAGGTTGAAAACCTTGCCAGATCTCTGTGGAAATATCTAGAAAGGGCATTGAGTTACCATTCGTTTGGTTGGTGTCCTGTCTGAAGAGAGGGGTTCTTGCTTCTTACTTTGAAGAAGTTTTTGGGAAAAACTCTTAATCTGTTTCAACCTCTTCTTTTTCATCTATATATGACAAGTATGCATATACATCCCTCATAAAGTTGTTCCAAGGAGGCTCAAATACAATAATGTTAGAGGGGGAGAAGAGAAAATTCTCAATTATTTACTTAATTTTTAATATTCTGATGAAATATTTTATGTAGTATCCTTTGTCAATGAAGCAGTAAAATAAATCTCTAACGAGGGATGGAATAAAAGGGGCAGGGGCTTATTAGTAGGAAGGAGGCCCAGATAAGATATGATTAAGTAATATGCACCCTGTAAATAAAGTAATTTGAAAAAGGATATCATCCAAATAGTGGCAATGATAAGTGGAAATGGGCATCAAGTTTCTGGGGTTTTTGAAACAGAGGTTAGTTTATTAACACTACCTCATATTTCCCTTTCTCCCATCCTCTATTCTCAAATTTTGGGATGCCCATCATTGCAGATAAAGATGAATACTTCATGGATAACACCTGTTCCTTACTACTAAAAAGAGTCAGGAAGTAAATGCTCAGCAGTACCACAATACTACTTCATGAAGAAAAGATTACACCTACATTGGATTACTTGCTGCCTAAAGGAGAGGTAGAGGGAGGGAGGAAGGGAGAAAAATATGGAACACAAGATTTTGCTAAAGAGAATGTTGAAAACTATATTTGCATGTATTTGGAAAAATTATAAAAATAAATTATTAAATTATTATAAAAATTATAAAAATAAATTAATATATATATTTTAGAAAATAACATATGATTGAGGCTATACTTCTGAACACTGATTAGAAAAAATATTTTCTTTGTTATTTATTTTCAATCATTTAAATTTCCTATTAATAAAACCTAGGGAGGAAGAAATACTTGAAAATTCAAAATAAATTCCATTTTGTATATTCAATAGCAGTATATCATCTACTAAAGTCCTTCTCCAATATGTCATTACAATGTGAAGGTGACTTTGGATTCTCAAATCCTATGTGAGAAGAATATAAGCTCTGATAGGTCTTCTCAGATTAGAAAAGCTTTGAATATGAACCTGATGATGTTAGCATCCAAAGCCCCATCCAAGTCTAGACAAGATCATAATCAAAGTAACCAAAACATGAATGCAGAAAATCCATACTAAATAATCTATAATGAGAAATAAAGGAGTTTTGATTTATTCCAGTGAAAGGAGTATCTGTACCTATCAAATAACAGAATCATAATTATGATTTTTAAAATGATTAAGTGCACATTGTTTTTTCCAGTGTTGAATGATCCTAGCATGCATCAGTGGTATCATCCTAATGGTTAAATAATTTTAGACATATTGATATAATTTTGTAGGATTTTATTTTTTAAATTTTAATCAAATTTCTTTAGTGACATTGATTTTAATTTCTCTTTCTTTGTCTTATCCTTCCCTGATTTAGTTATTAAGACTAAATTTGTCTTATATAAGGATTTTGGTAGAGAATGTTCTTCCTCAATTCTTGAGTATAATTTGTGTAATCTAAGTAATAATTGTTCTTTAAAAATTTGGCAGAATTTTTCTATAAATCCATTTATATAGAGGTTTCTTTCAACCCCTTTTGTAGTTCTTTTATACATAGTTCAATTTCTTTTTTTTTTTTTTTTTTTTGAGTTGGATTGTTTTTAAGACCTCTAGTTGGAATACTTTTAATATATATGATGTTTCTATTTTGCAGATATGTTTCCTTTTCTTTTGGATTTTCAGTTTTCCTGACTATAGTCATGTGCAGTAGGTAGTGAAAAATTTAAGAAAATAATTCTCTGTTACATTACAGGATCTTAAAATAACTAAATAAAAGCAAGAATATAGCATCTGTGTTCCTAGTTATTCAAAAACATCCAGAGTTCTCACTGAGCTCAGGATGACAAATTTAATCTCCAAAAGAAGACTATTCACAAGCTTAGGATCTGTGACACCTTGGCCTGGGGAGTATCTGAAAACAAAACAATAGTTGCCTGATGATTGGATAAAATCTCTCTCATATTCTGGATTTCAGTTTTGCTTAAGATTAAGTTGGCTTTTTCTAAATGTGTATTTTTATTATTCATCATTCTAAGAATAGTTGATATCCTCTTCTATTTGTAGGTCATGATAAGTGAATTAAAATTATTTCTGAACATATAATAATAACAATATGGAGAGGCAGAAAGGGCACATGATTGCTATATGTAAAGCTTAGATATTTGAATTTATAAATACTGAGATGGGGGAAACCATTATTAAGTCTCTGTTTTTATCTATTCAAAAGCAAAGAGGGGTAAAAAAAAAATAACAATGGAGGAAATTATTAAAATTTATATATTAGAAAAGATAGGAATTTGTTTTCATTTCTTGTGATTTTTATTCTTTTTCCAGGTCAGGATGCAAAATTATTACAACCTCACACTTATTTAATGAATTATTTAATTACCACCATTATTGTTCATTGATCAAAATAGCTCTATGCCAATCATTTTGCTCTCATACAAAATAGTTAGAAGAATCAATTATGAAAAATACATTATCCACTAGGAATTACCATTTAGCTCAGGGAAATAACTGTGACTTTCCTCAGAAGTGCTTCATTTAAACAGGCTCCTGAATCAAAATGTGTTAAGCATATCAGGCATAATGCCATGAATCTGTGAACTTCAAGTTTAAATCACCCACATATCAATGTGTCTTGAAGAAAGACACCTACATTTTATAGCTTATAACCTACACTGTCTGAGATGTGACAATTCTTGATGGATATGCTTTCTTGTTTCCATTATCTAGGAAGCTTCTGAAACTAGCTATATATTTCCAAAGCTATATGCACTCTAGTCATTCCGTTCCAATAAGAATAAGGAAAATCCAAACAAGAAAATGGCATTTACATAGCCCGCTAAGGTTTTTAAAGTACTCTTCTTACATTATTTGATTTGATCCTCCTTAGAACAACTTTGTGAAGGGATATATTACTATTATTGTCACATGTAGATGAAGAAAATGAGACTGAGATATTTAGGGTCTTTCCCAAGATTATATAGCTAGTAGATATCTTAGAAAGACCAGATTTTCTTGACACACAAACTTGCACACTATTCCTTATGTCATGTTACCTTCACAGTGAATATTTGCATTTATCTCTTTAAATTTCCGATAGTATCTAAAAAAAAAAGCACACTGCAAAAAAGTAGATAATAAATTGTTGAATTGATACTTTAGGTTTGGATATATATATTTTTTACAACATTCAAAAAACATTCACAAATATTGTTTCATGGTTAGAATTGAATGTAGTATTATATTTCTTGGAGAAGTTAAATATATGAACCACAGGGTAGGGTCCTTACCAGCCAGCTATAAATGCATACTGCTAATGCATTTATTTTACCAATAGAGTCTGTTCCAATAAAAATCACACTGACCATTATATTAGCCACTTGCTCTTTGGTGTAACCAACTTTTTTTCAAATTTTCTTTACTAATAATTAGGTATTTTGGTGTGACCCTCTCCCTTCATTATATTCTCCCCAGCCACAGAATGCATTTATCCCTTACATTTGAGTCCTTATTGATTCCTTCTCCACAAATACATCACCAAAAAGCTTATAAGGAATTGGATTATGCTTCAAACCAGACCAATTTACTTAGGTCTGATCAATTATGATGCTATAAATAATCTTAAACTCCTCCTAAATGTTTATTTTTTTTACTGAGATAGTTTTGTAATATTTTCCCCAAAGATTGTAATTTTGCTAGTAGATTATGACAGGACCAGTTAATTGGTGCAGATTTTGACCTCTTTATGCTTTTTCATGGACCTTAACACTATCCTCTCTATAAGAAATATGACTTTGAGACAATGAGTTGCCTCATGAACAAAGTTCTAAATCCTTTTCTGTCTGGATTTTGATCAAGGTAATTAATGTTGGGTAGTCATTGTAATCTTGATTAATAGCAGAGGAGTATTCTGTATTTGGTGCACACATCAAGAACTCTATCATTCTGGTACTGATTCACATTCCTTACAAGCCCAATTTTTTATACATCTCTCAATGTTTATGCCTCTTCTATTGAAGTACATGATGATTCCTCAGATGTTTATAATCACTCCTAGTGGCCTTCTAAAGGATATATCTCCTCTGTTTCCATTAGCTACCAATAATTTTAGTAAATTTTAATACCCAATTTGGCATCAGACCATTTATAGAATATGTGAATTAGATATATGGTATTCCTCTTCTTGAGGAATTTCTTAATAAAAGATAAAAATACCTGTCCAAGCTTATTTATTATTAAAATCATAATACTAAAAAAGCACTCTCTAGGATATCTTGAGAAAAATTAATTTACATTTTAACCTACATTCTATCTCTGCTGTTATTTAATAATCTGAGCTTTTTTGGTGATCTTTATCTGTTAGATATATATATTCCATATTAGACTGCTAATGGTCATTTCCTCCTGCATTTTTCTCTGATTCTTGATATTATCTGTTTGACCAAGATCCAGCTTTTTCCAAGAATTTTATCATGGCATTGGCTTTTAAGAAGACATCCAAATAAGCATATTAACTAATCATTTTTCTCTCTTACTCTCTCTTTTTTAAAAGAATCAAATCTAATTAATAGTATAGAAATTACATACCTAGTCTGTTTTATTAAAGCACTTCAAAAATGCCTCGTTAACCTTTAATATTATGCCTTCCACATTAATGAAAGCTCAAGATAAGAAATGTCCTTTTGTGAACTATTTCACTTTTTTTTTTTTTTTTTTTTTGCAATAGAAGTTGATTAGATTGTCCACCAATAGGACTTTTCTATGAATCTAAGAGTTAATCAACGTGAAAACTTCTCTATTGATATCAATAACAATCTATCCATATAATTTTTTAAAAAATAAGAACTTTTCCCCATCTCTATCACCCAGTGCTTGAAACATAACAAGCACTTAATTCAAATAGAAATGAATTAATTGTTCAATTAATTGAATTGAATGTTGTATTTAAATTTAATATTGAAACACCACTCGTTAAATATAAATTCTAAAGTCCTTATAAATAATATAAGTATTTTCAACCTATTCTTTAAATAAGGGATATTAATTTTCTCTAGACAATGACTGTCTCTTTTATTTTAATCATCATAAACTCATTTCCTGATAGCTTAAAGTAGGATTAATTGGTAAACCTTCAATTAATCAGTGAAATAAAAGGAAATTATCATGGAATTATAAGTCTCAGAGCTGTAAGGGTTTTTAATATATTTTCTACCCTATCTTTCTGTCTTCATAAGGATGAAATATTATCTCAGTTCTACAAATGAGGTACTTAAGACTGAGAGAGGTTAAGTTTTGCTGTCTAAGATTTCCCTAAATGTAACTGGATAAGTAGCATAGTTAGAACAGTAGGACTGAATTTAAATACTGACTATGATCCTTATTAGCTGGGTGTCCTCATGTAAGTCATTTAATTTTTCAGCCTCAGTTTCTTTATCTGTAAAAAGGGGATCTAGTGAGATAATATTAATACTAGATATTACATAGCTAATGGTAAGAATGGATAAAGTGTAGTGGTAGGCAATTTATTTATTTATTTATTTTTTTTTTTTTTTGTAAGGAGTGAAGGTTATCTAGAATCTTACTTTCATGCCTTCTGGTACTTAACTTATTTTGTATTCTTTCTACTATACCATGCTCTTATGCTACTTAACCAAGTATTCCTGATAATACATTTAGAGGATCCTTCCTAACAGTAATGTCAAGGATTGGAGGAGTCTTGGTGGGTGGGGTAAGTATACCATTTGTACTTATGTACTTGCACATAAGAACTTCCAGATAGACCAGATAGGAATGAGCATATAGGGCTAAAGTACTTTGTACCTTTTATGTAAGTACCTTATATAAAAGTACTTAGAGTATGCCAGATATGCAGACATTGACCTATTGGTTGGGAATACAAAGACAGATACAAATAGTGCTTCTCAACAAAGAGCTTATATTCTAATGGTGTAGACAATAGGTTTACAACTATAAAATACTATAAAATAGTATATGATAATTTGAAATGAAGGTACTAACATTAAAATGTATGATAGAGAAAAACTTCTAGAAGATGAAATTTTAGTTGAGACTTAGAGAAAGTCAATGAAAATGGTGTGAATAAATTTAGTAAAAATATATTTCCCTTCCTAATTTTCAGTACCTATCCCTTAAATTTGTGAATAGACATGGGCTCCTATAGACATGGCTCCTTTGCTGTGGGTCCCTGTAATGGGCTGAGGCTTGAGTTGATGCACTGAGGTCCCAAGCATGTGAGGCTAAATAGTAATTGGACTATATTAATATACAGGCTTGGAGAAAGAATGGCCCCCACCCTCTCTCTGTGCAAATCCTGATGTGTTGTATAGGAAATGATGATTTTAGTGGGTGGAGGCACAGGGGCAGGAAGAGAGGCTGGGAGAGATTGCTGGCTGGGTTCTGTTCTGGTAACTGCTGGTCTCGTGGCTTCTGGTCTAGCTAGCTTCTTGACTCAGCTGCTGACATTGCTATTGCCAATTCCCTTCCACCTCCGATCTTTCTTCATCTCTGCTAAGAATAAAGATTGATGATTTTCCCTTAACCTGAATTCCTGTCTCCGACTTATTTTAAAATACATGGTCATCACAGGTCCCAAGTTAGAAACTTTTTTCATAAAGAGATATCTAAGTGGAAGTAAGCTAGTTCTCTGGACTTTTTCTCAATTACTCTTCCCTCATTTCTCAATTTCTTATAAATCTCATTCTAAACACTTATCGTAGTACATCTTTTGTTCAAATAGCTTACATGCTGTAAGCCATACACAGCTTTCAAAAGCATACATGGGGTAGCTATTTTTAAAGTATAGAAACTTGGGAGGTTCTGTGTTTGATCCTGGAAATGATAGGGAACCACTGGAGTTGATTGAACAGGAAGATGTCATGATACTTTAAGATTGGTTTGACAGCTGAGAAGATGGATTAGATAGAGTCAGGGAGAGACTCAAAAGTTTGTTTTTTTTTAAACTATTATTATCAAAACTAAGAGTTTTGATATAGGAGCTAAAATGCCCCTTGAATTATATAAACTGAAATTTCTCAATTGTATCTTTTCCTAATTTTCACCTGGAAGAAAAAACAATTTGCTCTTAGTCCCTGAAAAGAATGGAAAGTGTTCATTCTTATTTTGAATTATAGTAATTCATTTTTATGAGGGATTCTTGCTGACTATGGGCTATTAAGTATATACAATGTATAAGAGACTGTTGGGTTTTGAGATAAAAGATGAAAAACAAGATAATTCATGCCTTCAAGTATATTACAATTTATTGGTGGGAGAGAGGAAATAAGCTATGTATGCAAATAAGTATTACATTGGAGAATGTATATATTGGACAAATCACTTAACTTCTCTGGGCCTCAGTTTCCTTTCCCCAACATCTGTTGCCTTCTCTGTACTCCTATGACCACCACTTTAATTCAGACACATGTATTATTGTGGTTTCTCTAATTGCTTTCTATTTCATAAGACTGTTCCCTTTCCAACCAATTCCCCTCATAGTTGTCAGAGAAATATTCCTAAAGTTCAGATCTGATCATTTCACTCTCTTACTCAATAAATTCCACTGAGTGCCTAAGTCTTGTAGGTTTGAATAGAAAATGCTTTTATTTATCATGTAAATATCTTTATAACTTGTCAACAAATTTATCTCTCCAAAGTGATTTTATGAAACTTCCTTTCCTGGAGTTGCTAGTCTAGTCAAACTGGCCTCCTCCATGTTCATCCTACATGGTATTTCATTCCTAAAGAAAGTTTCCATGCATTTGTGTAGGCAGATCCTGTACACCTGGGACTGTATTTCCTTCTCTTCTTTCCCTCTTTGAATCCCTCATTTTTATCAAATATGGTAGTTTATTTGGTTCCTTTCTTAATCTCTGTATTTGGAGTAGACCTATGTCAAAAGTTTCAGATATTCCTGGAGAGGAAATACCTTTATAAATTGTTGAGAACATGCCAATCTGAATTGGTAATCTTTGGTATCAAGGGGACCTCACAAGAATCATATCAACAATGTCTTTGGTAGGACTTGAATTCAGATCTTCCCTATGTTAAGATCATCTCTCTAGCCATTATGACAACATATTTGTACCTACGTACATAATTAGATGATACAATGTGAGCATTAGGTCAAGACAGTATTATTTTTGTCTTTGTATTACCACTGCCTGGTATCTAAAGGTTTGTTGATTTTCTCTTTATCATCATAACAAAAGTTGGTTCTTTTATAAAGGATTGTAAAATAGATTGTGAATTGTAAAGGACTATACAAATGATACTTCATTTGATTTCTGTGATGTAGGTGCTATTATTAATTCCATTTTATAGATGAGGAAGTGAAAGCAAACAGAGGTAAAATGGCTTGCCCAAGAAGTTGAATTTGAATTTGGGTATTTCTTACTTCAAGTCTATGGCTTCATCCACTATGCCTGTCTCATTTGTAAATTGAAGAGTTTGGGGCAGATGATTTCTCAAGCTCCTTCTAGCTCCAATTCTTGTCATTTCATTCAAGAATATATAAAAACAAAACAAAAAAAATGAATTTAAGGGATATCATGAATGGGATGGTGAACTATCTAGACAATTACATGGAGGAAGGAACTTTCAGGTCATGATTAAGGAATAGTTAGGAATGCATTTTTTCTAAAATATAAAATGTTTGAAGAAGAAGAGAGTTTAAAAAAAAATTAAAAGGGTTAAAGTCTGACTAGTGAGCCTTAAAGGCCATACTAAAGAATTTGGATTCTACTCTACAGACTGGAAAGCCATTGATTTTATTCTATAGACTGGAATTCTATGTTTTAGAATAGGGAAAAATAATGTCACATTGTTCATATATGGCTTTCCCTGTGTTGTATACTGAAGTATAAAGATACACTAGAGAGAAACAGGAAATGGGAAAGCCAATTAGGAATCTACTAGTATATTCCATACAAAAATTGATAAAAATGATTGGTGGCATTGAAAGAGAAGAGGTGGAGATTAGAGGTATCGAATAAACATATTATCATTCATTACCCCTTTCTATTAAAACATTTTAATTTAATGGTAACCAATTTGTTTCAATGAAATTTCTGATTAATAAATAAAATGTTTTATTTTGGTAGATCATTCAGCTTGAAGATCAATTGCATAAGTCTAATAATATGATGCCTAAAAAATCTCATGCAATTTTAAGCTAACTTAAGAAGATCATAGAGCTCAGATTGAGGGAGAGGTTTACTCTATTGCTCTGGCCAGATCATATCTGAAATATTCATCTTGGGGTACAATACTTTAGGAAAGAGTTTGGCAGAATTAATTGGGCCAAAAGGAATGAGAACATGAAGGAGATGGGACTAGATACCATGCCATATGAGGCTTTATTGAAAAATCTAGGTTGTTTAACTTTGATAAGAGATTGAGAATAACTCTAAGAAAACATCAGAACCAAAATTTGGAAACAGGTCAGTCCTTTGGCTTCAGAGAGCCAGTGTTCTTTCCTCCATTCAACAGTATTAGATGAATTCAATTTGTTTTTAGCTGTTGGTGCAGAAATGGCTAAAATGAGTAGTAGGTACAGAGAAAATGATCTAAGCTTAATATTTAAAAAAATGTCCTAATAACTTTAGCTTTTCCACAGAAACCAGCTTCCTGGGAATTCTCCTTGAATCAAATTGCTTGATCTTTGTTTCTATGATTCTGCATCAAAAAGTTGGGAGTGCAAAGATCCCAAGTAGCCTACTTTCATTTCTTCTAGTACAAGCCATGATTAAAAAAAAAAAAAAAAAAAAAAAAAAAAAAAAAAAAAGATCCTGGACACCATTTTTCAAGACATTATCAAGTAAAACTGCCTTAATATCCTTGAATCAGAAGGTAAACTATTCATTGAAAGAATCCACTGATCACCTTGGGGAAAGAGATTTCAAAATGAAAACTCTGAGGACTATTGTAACCAAATTAAAGAATTATAAGGTCAAAGAGAAAATACTATAAGCAGTCAGAAACAATTCAAATATCAAAGATCCACAACCAAACTTACACAGGACTTAGCTACTTCTACATTCAAGGACTGGAGAGCTTGGAATATGAAATTCCAGAAGGTAAAGATACTTGGATTACAGCTAAGAATCAACCACCTAGCAAAATTGGGCATATTTTTTTTTTGAGGAGGAAAGATGGAAATTTAGTGAAATAGGGGACCTGCAGACTTTCCAGATAAAAAGATCAGAGCTGAACAGAAAACTCAGTTTTCAAAAGCAAGACTCAAGAGAAGCATTAAAAAAAAGTAAATAGGAAAGAAAAAAAAAAAACTATGTTATTCAATAAGAATAAACTGTTTACATACTTATATAGGAAATTTATACTTATAATTTTGGAGAATTGAATCTACTGGAGTAGTTAGAAGAGTGGATATAAAAGTGATAGTTTTTAAAGAAGAATGAAAAAAAAAAAAGGATTGAACTAGTAGAAGAAAGGGGAAATAAAAAGAGAGTATCCTATAAAAAGGTAAAGAGAAGAGGGAAAGAAGGAAAGGATAAACCTTGTTTGAATTTTATTTTCACTGAATTTGGCTCAAAGAAAGAATAACATACTTATTCAGTTGTATATTGGAATTTCTTATCCTTTAGGGAAATAGGAAGGGAAAGAAAGTGGTGGGAGCTTGGGGAGTGGGGAACATGCTGATGTAAGGTAGGACAAATTGAAGGAGGTGGTGGTCAGAGGCAAAACACCAGTGAAAAGGGAAAGGATGAAAGGAGAGAGTATAAATGGGGAAAACAGAATGAAAAGAAATCTATAGTAATCATATGGGATGAACTCTCTCATAAAACAGAAGTTGATAACAGAGTAGATAAAAAACCATAATCCTATACTATGTTCACAAAAAAGCACATTCAAAGCAGAAAGGTACACACAGAATAAAGGGAAAAGCCTGGAGCAGAATATATTATGCTTCAGCTGAAGTTAAAAAAAAAAAAAAAAACAAAAAACAATATAGCAATCCTGATCTCAGACAAAGCAAAAGCAAAAACAGATCTAATTAAAAGAGTAAGGAAGTAAACTACATCTTGCTAAAGGGTACCATAGGTAATGAAGTATATCAATAATAAACATACAAAATACAATAATAGACAAACAAAATAAATAATAAACAGTATGTAGTGGCATAGCAACTATATTCTTAGAGGAGAATCTAAGTAAGTTATAGGATGAAATGGAGAGCAAAATTATAGTAGTGAGGGACTTCAAACTCCCCTTCTCAGAACTAGATATATTTAACCACAAAATACACATGAAAGAAATTAAGGAGGTGAACAGAATTCTAGAAAAGAATAGAACTCTGGAGAAAATTGAATAGGGATAGAAAGAAATAAAACTTTTTGCAGTGGTATATGACACTTACACTAAAGTTGACCACTAAAGTTGAGATGTTAGGGCATAAACACCTCACAATTAAATGCAGTAAAGCAAAAATATTAAATGCTTCCTTTTCAGATCATGATGCAATAAAAAGTATACATAATAAAAGGTCATTGGAAAGAAAACTAAAAAATTAATTGGAAACTAAATAATACTATCCTAAGGAATAAGTGGGGTCAAACAAATCATAGAAATAATCAAAAATTTCATCAAAAAGAATAACAATAATGAGATAACATACCATAATTTATGTGATGAAGTCAAAGAAGTTCTTAGGGGAAACTTAATATCTAAATGTTTATGTAAATAAAATTATCATTCTTTCCAGATGATATGATGATATACTTAGAGAATCCTAGAAAGTCATCCAAAAACCTACTGGAAACAATTTACAGCTTTAGCAAAATTGTAGGATATAAAATAAACCCATATAAATCATCAGCATTTCTATATATTACTCTATCAGCAAGAGATAGAGAAATTCCATTTAAAATCATTGTAGACAAAATAAAATACTTGGGTGTTTACCTGCCAAAACAAACCCAAGAACTATATGAACACAATTACAAAACATTTCTCACACAAATAAAGTCAGATCTAAACAAACAGAAATGTATCAATTGTTCATCGATAGCCCAAGCTAATATAATAAAAATGACAATTCTGCCTAAATCAATCTACTTTTTCAGTGTCATACAAATAATGGAATACATCTGGAAGAAGAAAAGGTCAGGAATATCAAGGAAATTAATGAAAAAAATGCAAGGATGATGACTTAGCAGAACCAAACCTAAGACTATATTATAAAGTAGCAGCAATCAATACCATTTAATATTGGCTAAGAAACAGAGTGGTAGATCAGTGGGAGAGATTAGATACACATGACACAATAATCTAGTATTTGATACTGGCAATCTAGTATTTGATAAAACCTCAAACTCCAACTTCTGGAATAAGAACTTACTATTTGACAAAAATTGCCAAGAAAACTGAAAATAACATATCAGAAACTCAGCACAGACTTACATCTCATGATCCATCCCAAAATAAGATAAAAATGGATACATGATTTGGTCATAAAGGATGATACTAAAAACAAATTAGGAGGAGAAGGGATAATTTACCTGTCAGAGCTTTAGAAAAGGAAGGAATTTATGCCCAAAGAACTAGAGAACATTATGAAAGGCACAATGGACAACTTTGATTATATTATTTTTATAGAAACAAAACCAACAGAAGATTAAAGGGAAGGTACAAAGCTAAGAAAAAATTCTGATAAAGGTCTTATTTCTAAAATATATAAGAAACTGGTCAAATTTATAAGTATACAAGTCTTACCTCAATTCATAAATGGTCAAAGGCTATGAATAGGCAATCTTCAGATAACATTTTTTATACTTTTTTTTTTTATTTACAAGTTATATGCATGGGTAATTTTACAGCATTGACAATTGCTAAACCTTTTGTTCCACTTCCCCCCCTTTTCCCCACTCACTGCCCCCGATAGCAGGTTTTCAGATGAAATTAAAGCCATTTATAATTATGTGAAAAAATGCTCTAAATAAATTTTGATTAGAGAAATGCAAATTAAAACAACTCTGGGGTATCGCCTCATACCTCTCAGATTGATCAAGCTGACAAAAAAGATAATGATGAATGATGGATGGGATGTGAGAAAACTGGGGCACTAATGAATTGTTTGTGGAGTTGTGAAATGATCCAACTATTCTGGAGAACAATCTGGAACTATGCCCAAAGGCCTATGAAACTTCATACCCTTTGACTCAGTAGTGACATTACTGGTGTATCCTTAGGAAATCATAAAGGGGAAAGGACTTACATATTTGTAGCAGCTCTTTTTGTGGTAGCAAATATGGAAAAGGAGTGGATGGTCATCTATTGGGAAATGGCTGAACAAGTTATGGTAAAAAAGGTAATGGAATATTATTGTTCTATAAAAAATGATGAATAAACTGATTATAGAAAGGCCAGGAAAGGTTTGCATGAACTGGTGCTTAGTAAAACAAGCAGAACCAAGAAAACATTGTACATAATAACTAACAAAATGTGTGATGATCAATTATGAAAGACCTGGTTCTTGTAGGTGGTTCAGTGATCCAAAGCAATCCCAATAGACTTTGGACAGAAAATGCCATCTGCATCCAGAAAAAGAACTGAGGAGAGAGAATGTAAATTAACACATGCTATGTTCACTTCTTTTTCTGTTCTTTTTTTTTTTAATCTCTTCCATGTTTTTTTTTCCCCTTTTGCTCTGGTTTTTCTCTCCCAACATGATTCACAAAGCAATGTATATTAAAATAAACAAACTTACTACAAAAAAGTGAATTCTACCAACACTTTGAGGAATGATTAATTCCACTACTACTATATAAACTATTTGGAAAAATAGGTGAAGGAGTCCTACCAAATTCTCCTTATGATACACAAATAATACTAAGACATAAGCAACGAAGAGAGAAGGCAGAGAAAGAAAAATATAGATCTGATGAATATTGAAACAAAGAATCAGCAAAAAAATTATAGCATTTTATCACCAGGTTAAAACACTATGACCAGGTGGGATTTATAGCAGGAACATAGGGCTAATTCAATATTAGGAAAACTATCAGCATAATTGACCAGATCAATAACAAAACTAAGAGAAATTATTTTATTATCTCAATAGATGCTGAAAAAGCTTTGAACAAAATACAGCATATATTCCTAATAAAACACTAGAAAGCATAAAAATAAATGGGATTTTCTTTTTAAGTGATAAGCAGTATCTATCTAAAATCATTACATGTAATGGAAACAAGCTACAGGCCAAGGATGCCCATTATTAGCACTATTTATTCAATACGTTACTAGAAATATTAAAATGTGACAATAAGAGAAGAAAAAGAAAATGAAGGAATTAGACAATGAGGAAACAAAACTATCCCTCTTTGCAGATGATATGGTGTGATATTTATAGAATCAATTTCTAAACTGCTTGAAACAATTGACAACATTACCAAAGTTGCAGGATATAAAATAAAACCACATAAATCACTAGCATTTCTATATATTGCCAACAATGACCAGCAGCAAGAGATAGAAAGAAAATTTTCATTTTAAATAACTGTAGAGAATATAGAATATTTGGGAGCATATTAGCCAAGGCAAACCCAGGAATTTTATAAACACAGGTTACAAAATATTTTTTCATACAAATATAGTCAGATCTAAAAAATTGGAAAAATATCAATTCCTCATGTGTCAGCCAGCTAATATAATAAAAATGGCAATTATACCTAAATGTATTTACTTATTCAGTGTCATACCTATCAAAGTACCAAAAATTATTTCAAAGAAATAAAGAATAAATAGTAATAAAATTCATCTGGAAGAACACAAGGTCAAGAATATCAAGGAAAGTAATAACAAAAATGCAAATAAAAGTGGCTCATTTATACTAAATCTAAAACTATATTATAAAGTGACAATTATCAAAACTATTTTTTTACTGGTTAAGAATTAGAATGATGGATCAACGGAAAGAAATGAAAACTGAAGGGATGCCTACCAACTGGGAAATGACTGACAAGTTGTGACATGTAAATTTAATAGAATACCATTCTATAAGGAATGATGAACAGATGGATTTCAGAAAAATCTGGACTTACATGAACTGATACAGAATGAAGTGAATAGAACTAGTAGAAAACTCTGCACAGTAACAGCAACATTATGTGGTGATCAGCTATGATAGACTTCTCAGCAATGTAATGTCCAAGACAATTCTAAGAGACTCATGATGAAAAATATTGGTCACTTCCAGAGAAATTATTGAGTCTAGATGTACATTAAAGCATACAGTTTTCAATTTTTGTTCTTTTTTTCCTTGTGGTTTTTCTCTTTTGTTCTCAGTTTTCTTTCACAACATGACTAATGTGGAAAATATGTTTAACATGGTCATACATATATAATTTAAATCGGATTGATTGCCCACTTGGGGAGAGGAAAGAGAAAGGAAGTTGGGGGAAAAATTTGGAGTTCAAAATATTACTAAGATGAATGTTGAAAATTATCTTTGCAAATAAAATGCTAATATCTGCAAGATTGACCTTTCTTATCTCTATAGGAAGAATCTTTGATTCTATTAATCGTCATCTAGGAACATTAGAGAGAGTTGATGAAAGGACTTTATTGCAAATCCAAGATCCTAATTCAGTCATTAAGTTTATCCTCTCCACTATAAAATTTGTAATCCCATATGTCCTGTATTTTTCCAGGGACATAGGACAGTGTAAATAGCTATTTTTGTCACTGCTAGAAATCATATCATCTGGGTACCATGGAAACATGGTGCTAACATTCATTCAAAAAAAGCAAAGTTTCTTCAAATACGGGTGATAATAAAATGTCTTTCAATGACTTTTCTTGATGATTACATGTATAATATTGTATTGGAACTTGCTGCCCCCAGAAGGAAAAAAAAAAGACTGAGCTTTCAGTCTTGGAAGTCATAGTATTCTTAGCCCTGAAAAGGGGTGGTCAATCTAATCCTGGAGGGGAAGTGAGAGGAATAAGATAATGTTCTAAAAATGGTAGAAAATTTTGAGTCATTATGTGATAGTACAGAGATGACTTTTAACAATCAGAGATGGTACTATTAGAGAAGTGATTGCTTGAAGATAAAGCCTAAAAAGATATAACACTGGCATCAGCAGTGATGGGCTGGATATTTTTGGCTGGCCTCTGACAATGCATATTGATGAAAACATGGTTGGCATTTCCCCTACTCCCTATTTTGCCTATTGGATAGAATCTGAAGAGGAATATAGCTGACTTTTCTCCCTGAAAAGCTGATGGAACTGTGAACATGCTCTAAAACTCCTTTCTCCATTTCTTTTTTCTTTTGAATCTTCACATGAAAATTCTGGATTCAATTTGTGTCTTAAACCTTTTCATATATAAATTCCATGACTAATCATGACACTGTCAGGCAAGAATGTAGTTTTCAAGGAGAAGAGAAATAGTGTTGGGGAGTGTTGTTATTGGATAATTTTTAGCTGTATCTGACTTTGTTATCATATTTGGGAATTTTTTGGCAAAGATACTTTGGTATTTCCTTCTTTAGCTCATTTAGCAGAAGAGGAAACTGAGGCAAGCTGGGTTAAGTGACATGGCTAGGGTCACATAGGTAGTAAGTATCTTGAGACCACATTTGAACTCAAGAACTTAAGTCCTATTGACTGGGCTAAGAGGCCTAACCACTGAAAAGGTATAGAAAAAAAAAAAAAAAAAAAGATGCAAAAGTCATGTTCAAAGAAGAATCAATTCCTTCCCCTTTTACTTTTCAAAGAAAAAAAATTTAAAGAAGCAAATTTGTTGTATATCAACATCTAGTGGTCACACATTTGTGTGTATGTATATGTATGAATGTATATTAAATATACATATATGTATATATATGCATACATGAATACATACATACTTATACATCATTCAGTCCTAATACTGTTATTAGCAGTGACAGTAAATATTTTTAAAAACTATTTTTAGAGACTCAAAAATTTTATCAAACTTGGCATCACTCAAACAAATGGCAGGTAGAACTGGCTTCATAAATTTTTCCATGTATCCTTCTTTTTGGTCTTCCCTGCCTAGAGGATAAATATTCAGAAGGTAGTTTCAGATAAACTATTATGATTCCTTTATATTTTACTGTGTCTCTGTCTTTCTGCAAGACACATTATTTAGTGCAGGTGATTCCACTTGCTGATATTTCTGACTTTAAATTTTGGGGGACCTTGATATCATCCTCTTTGAAAATCCTAGATAGTCAACGTGAGTTAGTGTTGAGAGATTCAGAATAGAATAATGATTTAATGTCAAAAGGGAAAACTGACTGAGAAATCTTGGTTCGTGACATGTTTTTTTCCCCCCCACAATAGATGAAAAAATATAGCAAAGGAACCTTAGTATTTAAAGTAGAATATAAGGCTTTAAAAGAAGCCAACCTATACAAAAAGATCAATTTGAACTTTCAAATGGGGTGTTTTCTTCACTGCAGTTTTTTTCCCCATTTCACAAATTCTGTTTGTGAGAAATAAATTGGTTTCTTTTTCATATCTATTTTATAAGGAATTATATGCTTTTTCCATTTCACCAAATCTATTTTTAAGGAGTTTTCTTCAGGTAATTTCTGTTTCCTTTTTCAAGCTCTTGCAAAGGTTTCATTTCCTTTCCCCATTTTTCTTCTAACTCTCTTTTAAGATCCTTTTAGAATTCTTCCAAGAGATCCTTGTGAGATGGAGACAAACTTATATTACCCTTTGGGGATTCATCTGGAAATGATTTGCCTTTAGGATCCTCAGTGATTGAGGTCTATTCTTCTCTTTCTCCATAAAAGCTATCTATGATCAGTGTTCTTTTTTGCTTTTTTGTTTATATTTTTTTTAAGATTGAGGTCTGCTCTTAGGGCAAAGGGGAGATTGTCCCCGATTTCCTCTCTACGTGACAGTGGCTTTAGGGTGCTGTGGGGTTGGTACTGCTAACTAACTTCCAGTGCTAGGTGGGCATGGCCCTGTCCCACATTTTTCTGGGATTCAGAGACTCATTATTTGCCTATTGTATTTGCATTGTATGTCTCACAGCTAATCTGCTGATCCACTGACTTGTAACTAGGATAGAGTAGCCAATGCAGCTAAATTTGGCTAAGAGCCTCTCAGTAAATTCCCTAGCATATGGACCCTACACCACTCCACTCCTTAGTACAGGACTTTCTGTACTAAGTCTGTGCTTGGCAGCCTCTCTCCACTTGATCAAACAGACCTTTTCTGAAGTTCTTCCAAAGTATCTTTTGCTGTAAATGTGTTATACTCCAGATATTTGTGGATTCTATCACTCCACAACCAGTGCATAGGCTTAATCTGGTGTGAATCTGAAGGACACTAGGAAGGACACTTTCTGGCATCTTGGTTCCCCTCCCTTCCCCAAAAAAAGATCAATTTGAAAAAAAATTCTCAGAAAATATTTTTGTTTAATAAAGAGGAAAAAATGTGTATTGATAAAAGAGAAATGATGCTTATTAAACAACTGAATATGTATAAAGTATCCATGTGATTAATGCTTCAAGATGACAAATTCAAACCTGAACTTTGTTATTTTCCTTTGTATTTAACCAAGTAGTTGAACAAATAATGAAGTCCTTTTATTATTTTCTTTTTTTTTGAAAAATCCACGTGACAGAAATTGCAAATTGGGTTAGAGTTGTGTCTCCAACACTTTGCTGATTGAAATAATGTGCAAAGGGAAGATAAGGAAGCCAACCCATAGTATTATTATGAGGCACAAATGAAAGAGCATGTGTAAAGGATGTCACAAAAATTAAAGTACTTATGTAATTAGCAGCTATTATTGTTAATATTTAAAACTACTTTGTATAAGGTCTTAATTCCTCTGACTGGAATGCGCTCCTAGCTTTTCATTTTTTTTCTCTCCTTATTTATACCAGTTTTGAGTAATTGTTGGATAACTTGATAACTGAATAGGTATTTATGTGTATGTATATATTTATGTATATGAATATGTTTAAGTAAATATACACATAAATACTTAATTTTTTATCTATATATCTAGAATGTTCACCTATATTATACCTATGTTTTGGATATTATATATACATACATATATATATATATATATATATATAGTTTTTTTTTTTTACTTTTTCACACAAAATTCATTAAAAAAAAAATAGGCAGGTGACTATGAAGTTGATAGGGCAGTAGAGCTGAATTCAAGAATTCTTGAGATACTTGCTAGTTATTCAATCCCAGACAAGGCACTCAAACTCTGCCTGAATGTTTCCCCATCTGTAAAATGGGAATGATAACAGGACTTGCATCCCAGATTTGTTGTAAAGATAAAAAGAAATAATGATTATAAAGCATTTTGCATAGAAATGCTATATAAATGCTAGATATTCCAAGTTATTATTATTATCATTAATTACCAGATATCCTCTTCATTCATAATACTATGCTAAGCACAAAGAAAGCAATGATGATATTTGTTGCAGAACATTATGCACCTTAACAGAAGAATTCAAACAGTTTTACTTCATACAATAAATATCACAATTGGTCATATAAGCAATGTCAAAATTAATAAAAGATATAAGAAAGATGATGCTGAGATGGAAAGTCTTATTAGAAGGTCCTTTATCTCTGATTTTTTTCTTACATGAATAATCAGAACTTTTAGATATAGGTTCATGGAACAGATGTCGCAAAGAAACGGCAATTTACCTATAACTCTACTTCCATTCTCCTTCTCTCCCAATCCATGCCTAATACTCTCTCTTCACATTTAGAGACACCTGGAGTCTTAAATTGGACCATAAATAGCTCCAACTTATTGGTCTTATATCATTGGATGGATCAGAAGCCCAAAGCCTGTCACTTTTCTAGCTATTTACACAAGGTATTACCTCTTATTTTCCTATTCCTGGAACTTACTTTTCCATTCCCAAACATAAAATCCACACTGAGAGTCCATATTCAAATGTCTTTTCTTCAATGTATTCCATGTATATCTCAAGGACATATTTCCTACCATCACAGCTTCTTAATGTTTTTTTTAATGACCAAGCTATATAATCAAAATTAGCTAATTAATTTACCTGTTTCACACACAAAGAGAATTTGTAAGTTTTTCTGGCCCTTTTAATACTTCTGAACTCATAAATTTCAATCTTTATTTTCCTACTAGAAGTTTACAAAAAGGCAACAAATAAAAACCAAATAGAAATTAAAAAAAATTATTTGACATAAAAATAAATTGAAGATTTTATATATGTGTATATATATATATATATATATATATATATATATATATATATATATATATATATATACACTGATCAAATTTATTCAAAAATTTGCCATGTGGGGGGCAGAGCCAAGATGGTGGAGTGGACACATACTTCTTTCTGAGCTCTTCTACTACTCTCACACTAATTGTGGACTTCAGACTGCAGAAACCATGAATATTGGGAGTACAACAAATTACCAGCAGAAGATAATTTCAAAGATCACCACAAAAGGTCTGTTTTGATCTGGCACAGGAGGAGGCCACACACAGGCAGGGAGACAGAACATAGAAGCCAGCACATGCTAAGTAGACTTGGGGTTAGGTGCTGTGCCTAGCCAGGGCTAGGTGGAACCTACCAAAATGTTGGCTACTCTGCCTGCCCTAGATGCAAGCCAGTAGATCAGCAGAAAAGTTATAAAACATCCAACAGAACCACAAAAGGTAAAGAATGTACCCCAAAGCTCCAGAGTCTCATGGGACCTGGCAACACCCACCCAACACCGGGAGTGACTCAGTATGATCCCAGCACAGCTGCTGCTGCTCCACGGCCACTCCGTGGCTTGCTCCACTGCCATTTCATGTTGCCTGTAGAGGAAGCTTGGGAAGCCTTCCTTGTCCTAAAAGCAGTTCCCAACATTTAAAAAAAAAAATGAGTAAAAAGGCAAAATGAGCTCTAACTATAGATAGCTTCGATAGTGAAAGAGAAGAACAAATTTCAAACCCTGAGGAGACTAAAAGCAGATTGTCTCCAGATGAAGCCCCAAAGAATGATATAACCTAGTCTCTACCATACAAGGTTCTCCTAGAAGAAATTTAAAAGGATCTTAAAAGAGAAGAAAAATGGGGAAAGAAAAGGAAAACATTGTAAGATGGTTTGGAAAAGGCATATAACTCATTAAAAGATAGATTGAGAAAAGAAAACAACTCCCTGAAAAGTAGAATATATGAAATGGAAAGGGTAAAGAACTCCCAGGAAAATAGAGTTTATGAATTGGAAAAAGAAAATAATTTCTTTAAAAAAAATTTGTGAAATGGAAAAAAAATTCCATAGAAAAAACAACTCATTTGAAAATTCAATGGACAAATACAAAAAGAAGCAAAAAAAGTAAATGAAGAAAATAATTCAGAGAATCAGAGAAATGCAAATTAAGACAACTCTAACATTAATATGGTAATAATAAGAAGGCAGGAAATATAGAATTAGTAGTTTTAATTATAAATGTGAATGGGGTAAATTCTCCCATAAAGCAGAGGTGGATAGCAGACTGGATTAAAAGCCAGAATCCTACAATATGTTGGTTAGAGGAAACACATTTAAAGCAGGGGTTAGCTGTCATGATCTCAGATCAAGCAAAAGCAAAAATTGATCTAGTTAAAAGAAATAGGGAAGGAAACTATATCTTGCTAAAGGGTGCCATAGATAAAGAAGCAATATTAATACTAAATATATATGCACTAAGTGGTAAAAGCACCCAAATTCCTAAAGGAGAAGTTAAGAGAGCTGCAAGAAGAAATAGACAGCAAAACTATGATAGTGGGAGAACTCAACCTTGCAGTTTCACAACTAGATAAATCAAATCACAAAATAAATAAGAAAGAAGTTAAAGAGGTAAATAGAATACAAGGAAAGTTAGGTATGAGAGATTTTTGGAGAAAACTGAATGGAGACAGAAAGGAGTACACATACTGCTTGGCAGTTCATGGAACTTATACAAAAATTGACCATATATTAGGACATAAAGATCTCAAAATCAAATGCAGAAAGGTAGAAATAGTAAACACATTCTTTTTAGATCATGATGGAATGAAAACTGCATTCAATAAAAAGCCAGGGGAAAATAGACCAAAAAGTAATTGGAAACCGAATAATCACATCCTAAAGAATGAATGGGTGAAACAGCAAATCATTAATAAATTCATCCAAGAGAATGACAATAATGAGACAACCTACCAAAATCTGTGGGATGCAGCTAAAGTGGTAATAAGGGGAAATTTTGTATCTTTAGAGGCTTGCATAAAATAGAGAAAGAGAAGATCAATGAATTGGCTTGCAACTAAAAAAGCTAGAAAAAGAGCAAATTAAAAAAATTGAAAATAAAAATAAAACAGAAAGAAAAGATTAATGAATTGGGCTTGCAACTAAAAAAAACTAAAAAAAGACCAAATTAAAAACCCCCAATCAAATACTAAATTTGAAATTCTAAAATTAAAAGGAGAAATTAAAAATATTGAAAGTAAAAAAACTATTGAACTAATTAATAAAACTAAGAGTTGGTTCTATGAAAAGCCAATAAAATTGATAAGCCTTTGGTAAATCTGATTAGAAAAAGGAGGGAGGAAAATGAAATTAGTAGTCTTAAAAATGAAAAGGGAGAACTTTCCACCAATGAAAAGGAAATTAGAGAAATAATGAGTTATTTTGCTCAACTTTATGCCAATAAATTTGATAACCTAAGTGAAATGGATGACTACTCAAAAAATATAGACTCCCAGACTAACAGAGGAGGAAGTAAATTGCTTGAATAGTCCCATTTCAGAAAAAGAAATAGAACAGGCAATTAAACAACTCCCTAAGAAAAATCCCCAGGACCAGATGGATTTACATGTGAATTTTACCAAACATTTAAAGAACAATTGGCCCCAATGCTATATAAATTACTTGATAAAATAGAGAATGAAGGAGTCCTACCAAATTCCTTCTATGACACAGACATTGTCCTGATACCTAAACCAGGTAGGTTGAAAACAGAGAAAGAAAATTATAGACCAATCTCCCTAATGAATATTGATGCTAAAATCTTAAATAAGATATTAGCAAAAGACTACAGAAAATCATCTCCAGGATAATACATTATGATCAAGTAGGATTGATACCAAGAATGCAGGGCTGGTTCAATATTAGGAAAACTATCAATAACTGGCCATGTTAATAACCAAATTAAAAAACCATATGATCATCTCAATAGATGCAGAAAAAGCATTTGATAAAATCCAACATCCATTCCTATTAAAACACTTGAGAGTATAGGAATAAATGGACTTTTCCTTAAAATAATCAGCAGCATCTATTTAAAACCATCAGTAAGCATCTATAGATGGAGACAAACTGCAAACCATTCCAATAAGATCTGGAGTGAAACAAGGTTGCCCACTATCACTCGCTACTATTTAATATTGTATTAGAAACGCTAGCTTTAGCAATAAGAGCTGAGAAAGAGATTAAAGGAATAAGAATAGGCAATGAGGAAACCAAATTATCACTTTGCTGGATGACATGATGGTATACTTAGAGAACCCCAGAGATTCTGCTAAAAAGTTATTAGAAATAATCCACAATTTTAGCAAAGTTGCTGGTTATAAAATAAACCCACATAAGTCATCAGCATTCTTATATATCACTAACAAAATCCAACAGCCAAAGTTACTAAGAAAAATTCCATTTAAAGTAACTACTGATAATATAAAATATTTAGGAATCTATCTGCCAAGGGAAAATCAGAAACTTTATGAGCAAAATTACAGACCACTTTTCACACAAATTAAGTCTGATCTAACCAATTGAAAATATTAAATGCTCTTTGGATAGGCGAGCAAATATAATAAAGATGACAATATTACCTAAACCTAATCTATTTATTTAGTGCTATACCAATCAGAGTCCCAAAACTATTTTAATGACCTAGAAAAATAAAACAAAGTTCATATGGAAAACAAAGGTCAAGAATTTCAAGGAATTAATGAAAAAAAATCAAATGAAGGTGGCTTAGCTGACCAGATCTAAAATTATATTATAGAGCAGCAGTTACAAAACTATTTGTATTGACTAAGAATAGATTAGTTGAGTAGTGAATAGGTTAGGTTCAAGGACAAAACAGTCAACAAATATAGCAACCTAGTCTTTGACAAACCCAAAGACCCCAGCTTTTGGATAAGAACCTACTGTTTGATAAAAATTGCTGGGAAAATTGAAACTAATATGGCAGAAACTAGGCATTGATCCACACTTAACACCATACACCAAGATAAGGTCAAAATGTCAGACCAGGTATAAAGAATGAAATTATTAATAAATTAGAGGAACACAGGATAGCTTCCCAGACCTGTGGAAGTGGGAAGGTCTCATGACCAAAGAAGAACTAGAGATCATTACGATCACAAAATAAAAATTTCAATTATGCTAAACTGAAAAGTTTTTGTAAAACAAAACCAATGCAGACAAAATTAAAGGAAGCAATAAACTGGGAAAATATTTTTACAGTCAAACGTTCTGATAAAGGCCTCATTTCCAAAATATATAAAGAATTAACTCTAATTTATAAAAAATCGTTATCTCCAATTGAAAATGGTCAAAGGATATGAACAGACATCCTCAGATGAAGAAATTGAAACTATTTCTAGTCATATGAAAAGATGTCCAAGTCATTATTAATCAGAGAAATGCAAATTAAGACAACCTAAGATACTCACTCACACCTGTCAGATTGGCTAAGATGACAGGAAAAATAATGATGATTGTTGAGGATGGGGAAAACTGGGGCATTGATGCATTGTTGGTGGAGTTGTGAACGAATCCAACCATTCTGAGAGTAGTTTGAACCTATGCCTCAAAATTTATCAAACTGTGCATACCCTTGGATCCAGCAGTGTTACTACTGGCTTATATCCCAAAGAGATTATAAAGAAGGGAAAGGACCTGTGTATGCACTGGAATGTTCGTGGCAGCCCTTTTGTAGTAGAAGAAACTGAAACTGAATGGATGTCCATCAGTTGAGAATGGCTGAATAAATTGTGGATTGAATATTATGGCATATTATGTTCTGTAAGAATGACCAACAGGATGATTTCAGAAAGGCCAGAGAGACTTACACGAACTGATGCTGAGGAAATGAGCAGGACCAGGGAGATCATTATATACGCAATCAATACTACATGATGACCAGTTCTGATGGACCTGGCCATCCTCAGCAACGAGATCAACCAAATCATTTCCAGTGGAGCAGTAATGAACTGAACCAGCTATGCCCAGAGAAAGAACTCTCAGAGATGACTAAAAACCAGTACATTGAATTCCCAATCCCTATATTTATGCCCACCTGCATTTTTGATTTCCTTCACAAGCTAATTGTACAATATTTCAGAGTCTGATTCTTTTTGTACAGCAAAATAATGTTTTGGTCACGTATACTTATTGTGTATCTAATTTATATTTTAATGTACTTAATATCTACTGGTCATCCTGCTATCTGGGGGAGGAGGTGGGGGGTAAGAGGTGAAAAATTGGAACAAGAGGTTTGGCAATTGTTAGTGATGTAAAGTTACCCATGCATATATCCTGTAAATAAAAGGCTATTAAATAAAATAAAAAAAAATAAACATAAAAAAATTGAAAGTAAAAAAACTATTGAATTAAATAAAACTAAGAGTGGGTTTTATGAAAAAAACAACAAAACAGATAAACCTTTGGTCAATTTGATTAGAAAAAGGAAAGAGGAAAATCAAATTATTAGTCTTAAAAATGAAAAGGGAGAACTTTCCACTAATGAAGAGGAAATTAGAGCAATAATTAGGAGTTACTTTGCCCAACTTTATGCCAATAAATTTGATAACATAAGTGAAATGGATGAATACCTACAAAAATATAAGTTGCCCAGATTAACAGAGGAAGTAAATTGCTTAAATAGTTCCATTTTAGGAAAAGAAATAGAATAAACTATTAATCAACTCCCTGAGAAAAAAGCCCCAGAATCTTATGGATTTATATGTTAATTCTACCAAACATTTAAAGAACAATTAACTCCAATATAATAGAAACTATTTGAAAAAATAGGGAATGAAAGACTCCTACCAAATTCCTTTGATGACCCAGACATGGTACTGATACCCAAATCAGGTAGGATGAAAACAGAGAAAATAAATTATAGACCAATCTCGCTAATGAATATTGATGCAAAAGTCTTAAATAAAATATTAGCAAAGAGATTACAAAAAATCATCCCCAGGATAATATACCATGACCAAATAGGATTTATACCAGGAATGTAGGGCTGGTTCAATAAAACTATTAGCATAATTGAATATATCAATAACTAAATTAACAAAAACTATATGATCATCTCAATAGATGCAGAAAAAGCATTTGATAAAATCCAAACCCATTCCTATTAAAAACACTAGAGAGTATAGGAATAAATGGACTCTTCCTTAAAATAATCAGTAGCACCTCTCAGATCGACTAAGATTACAGGAAAAGTTAATGAAGAATGTTGGAGGGGATGGAGACTGAGACATTGTTGGTGGAATTGTGAACGAATTCAACCATTCTGGAGAGCAATTTGGAACTATGCTCAAAAAGTTTTCCAACTGTACATGCCCTTTGATCCAGCAGGGTTACCACTGGGCTTATATCCCAAAGAGATGTGAAAGAAGGGAAAGGGAGCAGTATGTGCAAAAATGTTTGTGGCAGCCCTTTTTGTAGTGGCTAGAAACTGGAAATAGAATAGATGCCATCAATTGGGGAATGGCTGAATAAATCGTGGTATATGAATGTTATGGAATATTATTGTTCTGTAAGAAATGACCAGTAGAATGATTTCAGAGAGGCCTGGAGAGACTTACATGAAGTGATGCTAAGTGAAATAAGCAGAACCAGGAGATCATCATAGATCAACAACATTATACAATGATCAATTCGGATGGATGCAGCTCTCTTCAACAATGAGATGATTCAAACCAGTTCCAACTGTTCAGTAATGAAGAGAATCAACTATACTCAGAGAGAGCACTATTGGAAATGAGTGTGGACCACAACATAGCATTTCCACTTTTTCTGTTATTGTCTGCTTGTATTTTTGTTTTCCTTCTCAGGTTTTTTTCTTTCGTTCTGGATTCGATTTTTCTTGTACAGCAAGATAACTGTATAAATTTGTATACATATATTGGATTTAACATATATTTCAACATATTTAAAATGTATTGGCTACCTGCCATAAAGGGGAGGTTGTGGGGGAGGGAAGGTAAAAGTTGGAACAGAAGGTTTTGCAAGGGCTAGTTTTGAAAATTTACCTATGCATATGTTTTGTAAATAAAAAGCTATACTAAAAAAAAATTGCCATGTGGAATGCAAGAGAAAAGGTCAGATCAAAACCTATTGAAAAAAATTCTTAATAGAAGAATTCCAAAATTATCAAAGAAAAAAAAAACCTTAATGTTGTTAATTGATGTTATTTAATCTTGAGGTTATATCTAAATAACAACAATATAACTTATTAAAATACAAATTACTGTTATTTACACATACAATACTATTTTTTTAACTTTTTTCATTGTCAAGACAAAATTGCAATATAAATTCTTTAAAAATCATTTTTCAGATTAAATTTTTTTGTTTTGTTTTAGCACATCTCAATTTGTTTGGTATTTTATAATTATAGTCAGTAAAAGAGTTATGTCAAAGCCTCATTCTTGTGATATACTGGATTTCTTCTATCTGTGATCTTTAGTAGTGAAACTACAAAAAGAACATTTAGTAACTCTGATCACAAGTACTGCTTGTGAAACAAAATGGCTCTGCTTAAAATAAATCTTACTTTGTAAAAATCCAATATTTTTACTAGTTTAAAAAACTACATAAAAGTTATCCATTTATTTTTTCTAAAACTTGGGTGAGTTCCTCTGTAGAGACAATTGAATTTATATTATGACCCCACTGAATTAATCTCACATTGAACTTGAAATTTATGAGTCACCTCTGTGTAGCAGATGAAATATCAATAGAAAAAAAGCTAGGTGGAAAGTGGAATTTTCTATCATAAGCTATAATAAATAGCCTGGCTCCCAACTAAATAAATAGATAGAACAAAGATGTGCTTGGTTGATCTTCAAGAACAACCTAAGAATTGAAGATCATGGTCATCAAAACAGTCAAGCTTGTGAAATATTTTTGTCAAATATTGCCTGGGCCTCTGCTGGGTCAGAAAACAAACTATGTTATAGTTCCTTAGTTTTAGTCCACAAGCATATACTTGGTTAGGGGGGAAAGTCATTTTAGATTGGCATCTTTATATGACAATTCCTCCTACATTTCCACAAAAGATTTCTTTTTCTCAGGCTTTCATTTAAAGAATAGACACTTTCTGATTTTTCTTCAAGTCTATATAATGCCATGATAATTAATTGAAATGCTGAAAAAGTCACTCAGCAGCTAGATGTTTTTTGAACTGCTCTTTCTTTCTTTCTTTCTTTCTTTCTCTCTCTCTCTCTCCTATCCATTTTCCAGTCCACTCCACCCATCCCCAAATTGTTTTATATACATACACACATATGTGTGTGTGTGTATTTAATTTCAGAAATAGCAGTCAAGGGAAAAATGAAGGCAAATCTCTGGATATAATAGAATGTAATTTTATCTCACTAGAAGCAAAGACAGACAAAGACATTATGACTTCAACTGTCAAACTATTTTAGGTAAAGTTGTTCCTTAACCAGTATGAACCAAATTATTTTCTCAATTTTAATCCTTATTTATCATGAGAATGAAATACATAATCATTTAATATTTCCACGTGTCTAAGTATATATATATATATATATATATATATATGTATATATATATATATATATATATATTCCTATTAAGGGAGTGTTTAACTACTACATAAATATGTAAATCATCATTTGGTTTCACTTCAACTTAAAAATTCAATGAATATAATTGATTCATTTCAATAAGCATTTATTAAGTGCCAACTATTTATATTTACTAAGCTCTCTGTTAAATTGGCAATGAGGAAATAAAAATACAATTAGATAATTCTTTCCATTGAGCAATTTAAATACATGCATATGCAAAATAACCTTAGAAGTAGAGCTAGCATTAACCTCTGAGCTACTGAGAAAAATTCTCATGTAAGAGATTGCATGAAAATTGACTCTTGAAAGGATAAAGACATTCTAAAAGGCAAATGGAGACAGAGAAAAATTCCAAGATCAAAAGAGACAGCATGTACAAAGACATGAAAGAAGTAACTCTATGTACACTTGATAGCAATTAGACCAATTTGCCTGAGACAATATAATGTGTGAGGAGGAGTAATGAGAAACCACTTTGGAAATTATATTAAAGCCAGATTGTTAAAATCATCCAAAGGTTTGCATTTTATCCTGGAATCAATAGGAATCCATTGAAACTTATTAAATTGGGGAATGATAATGATCAAACCTGGGCTTTAGAAATATTAATATGGTTGATGGGTAGAGAACAGGCAAAGAAATAGATAAGATGCTGGATGATGAATTAAGAAACTATTACCATATTCTATGGGGATAAAATAAGAGGCTGAATGCTGGAAAGTAGTTATGGAAGTGAAAAGAAGAAATTAGGAAAAGCTAAGCAGGAAAGATACAGTGAAGAGAAAATCAAAAAGAACTGGCAGCAGATTGGACATTGAAGGAGGGAGTAAACAAGAGAGAGTAAACATAATAAGGAATACTCCAAAGCTTTGAAGCCAGGTTTCTGGAAGCATGATGGTATCCTTACAGAAAGATGGAATTTAAGAAAAGGGGAAAGGACATCTAGATAATGCAATATATAGAACATGAGCCCTGAAATCAGGAGGACCTGAGTTCAAATCCAGCCTCTGACTCTTAACACTTGCTAGCAACTGCCTCATCCAAAAAAAAAAAAAAAAGAAGAAAAGAAAGAAAGAAAGAAAGGGGGAAGGTTTTGATTGGAATGGGTAAAGAATAGAAAATAGTGATTTTTGATTTAGAAATGTTGAGTCTGAGCTATTCATACAATTGGTAAAGTGAGACTACAATTCAGGAAAAGGTTGAGTATCGTAAATGTGTATTTGGGAATTATCTGCATAGAGAAAGCAATTAAACTCATGGAGGTTAATGAGATCACAAAAGGAAAATAAAGGAGGGGAAAGAATCCTGGTTCATACATATATAAACATATGAGTGGGATATAGATTACTATCAAGTAAAAGGATCTGAAAAAGTATAGGTAGGAGAAGTATAAGGAAAGAAGAATATCATGAACAAGATCAAAGTATTGAAGAAGGGGTTGGTCAAAACTTTTAAATGCTGCAGAAACGTTAAAAAAAATTAAAAACTGAGAACAAGATGTTAGATTTAGCAATGCAACATCATTCCGAATCTTAAAAAGCACCATTTCACTCAAGTGTGATATCAAGAACCAGATGGTGAAAAGTTAATGGAAGATGAGGAAATGGAATCAGCAATTATAACTTTTTAACTGTGAATACGAATGGGGTGAACTCTCCCGTAAAATGGAAGCAGATAGCAGACTGGATTAAAAGCCAGAATCCTACAATATGTTGTTTACAAGAAACACATTTAAAGTAGAGTGATACATACAGAGTAAAGATAAAAGGCTGGAGAAGAATTATAATGCTTCAGGTGAAGTAAAAAAAAGCAGGGGTAGCTATCCTGATCTCAGATCAAGCAAAAGCAAAAATAGATCTAATTACAAAAGATAAAGAAGGAAATTATATCTTGCTAAAGGTTACCATAGATAAAGAAGCAATATCAATACTAAACATATACGTAACAAGTGGTATAACATCTAAATTCCAAAAGGAGAAATTAAGAAAGCTGTAAGAAGAAATAGACAGAAAAATTATAATAGTGGGGGATCTCAACCTTGTCTTTCAGAACTAGATAAATCAAAACACAAAATAAACAAGAAAGACGTTAAGGAGGTAAATAGAATACTAGAAAAGTTAGGTATGCTAGATCTTTGTAGAAAATTGATTGGAGATAGAAAGGAGTACACTTTTTTTCTCAGCAGTTCATGGAACCTATAGAAAAATTGACCATATATTAAGGTATAAAAACTTCAGAATCAAATGCAGAAAGGCAGAAATAGTAGAGACATTTTTTTTCAGATTACAATGAAAGAAAAATTACATTCAAATAAAAAGCCAGGGGAATTGGGCTTGCAACTAAAAAAGCTAGAAAAAAATTAAAAACTCCCAATTAAATACCAAATTTGAAATTCTAAAAAATAAAAGGAGAGATTAATAAAATTAAAAGTAAAAAACAAAACAAAACAAAACAAAACTATTGAATTAATAAATAAAACTAAGAGTTGATTTTATGAAAAAAAACAACAAAATAGATAAACCTTTGGTAAATTTGATCAGAAAAAGGAAAGAGGAAAATCAAATTATTAGTATTAAAAATGAAAAGGGAGAACTTTTCACTAATGAAGAGGAAATTAGAGCAATAATTAGGAGTTACTTTGCCCAACTTTGTGACAATAAATTTGATAACATAAGTGAAATGGATGAATACCTACAAAAACATAGGTTGCCCAGATTAACAGAGGAAGAAGTAAATTGCTTAAATAGTCCCATTTTAGAAAAATAGATAGAACAAACTATTAATCAACTCCCTAAGAAAAAATCCCCAGGACAAGATGGATTTATATGTGAATTGTACCAGACATTTAAAGAACAATTAACCCTAATACTATACAAACTGTTTGAAAAAATAGGGAATGAAGGACTCGTACCAAATTCCTTTTATGACACAGACATAGCACTGATACCTAAACCAGGTAGGATGAAAACAGAGAAAGAAAATTATAGACTAATCTTCCTAATGCATATTGATGCTAAAAAATCTTAAATAAAATATTAGCAAAGAGATTACAGAAAATCATTCATCATACACCATGACCTAGTAGCATTTATACCAGGAATGCAGAGTTGGTTCAATCTAAGGAAAACTATTAGCATAATTGACTATATCAATAATTAAATTAACAAAAATCATATGATCATCACAATAGATGCAGAAAAAAGCATTTGATAAAATCTATTACCCATTCCTATTAAAAAAAAAAACTAGAGAGTATAGGAATAAATGGACTTTTCCTTAAAATAGTCAGTAGCATCTATTTAAAACCATAAGCAAGCATCATATTTAATGGGGATAAACAAGAACCATTCCCAATATGATCAGAGGTGAAACTATTGTATTAGAAATGTTAGCTTTGGCAAGAAGAGAAGAATTACCATTCTTTACAGATGATATGACAGTATATGTAGAGTACCCTAGAGAATCAACTAAAAACTATTAGAGACATCCACAACTTTAGCAAAGTTGCAGGATACAAAATAAACCTACATAAATCATTAGCATTTTTATACATTACCAACAAAATCCAGCAGCAAAAGATACAAAGAAAGATTTGATTTAAAATAACTGTCAATATTATAAAATATTTGGGAATCTATCTGCCAAAGGAAAGTCAAGAACTATATGAACACAACTACAAAACACTTTCCTCAAAAATAAAGTCAGATCTAATAATTTGGGAAAATAGCAAGTGCTCTTGAATAGGTCAAGTGAATATAATAAAAATGATAATATTACCTAAATAAATTATTTAGTGTTATACCAATCAGACTCCAAAGAAATTATTTTACTGACCTAGAAAAAAATAGTAACGAAATTCATCTGGAAGAATAAAAGGTCAAGAATTTCAAGAGAATTTATGAAGAAAATGCAAATGAAAGTGGCTAAGCTGTACCAGATGTAAAACTATATTATAAAGAAGTGATCATCAAAACCATTTGGGACTGGCTAAGAGAGTATTCGATTGGTGGAATAGGTTAGATTCACAGGACAAAACAGTCAGTGACTATAGTAATCTAGTGTTGACAAATCTAAAGGCCCCAGCTTTTGGGATAAAGTTAAAAAGTTTTCGTACAAACAAAATTAATGCAGACAAGATTAGAAGGGAAGCAATAAACTGTGAAAATATTTTTACATTCAAGTGTTTTGATAAAGGCCTCATTTCTAAAATATATAGAGAACCGACTCAAATTTATAAGAATTTGAGTCATTTTTCAATTAATAAATAGTCAAAGGATATAAACAGACAATTTTCAGATGAAGAAATTGAAAGTATTTCTAGTCATATGAAAAGGCGCTCCAAATCATTATTGATCAAAGAAATGCAAATTAAGACAACTCTGAGATAGAGTCGGGTAGTATTATATACTTCTCATATTGGCTAAGATGACAGGAAAACATAGTGATGAATGTTGGAGGGGATGTGGGAAAACTGGGGACATTAATACATTGTCAGTAGAATTGTGAATGGATCCAACCATTCTAGAGAGCAATTTGGAACTATAGCCAAAGAGTTATCATACTGTGCATATCCTTTGATCCGGCCAGGTTTCTATTCGGCTTATATCCCAAAGAGATCTTAAAGGAAGGAAAGGGACCCACATGTGCAAAAATGTTTGTGGCAGCCCTTTTTGCAATGGCAAGAAACTGAAAACTGAATGGATGCTCATCAGTTGGAGAATGGCTGACTAAGTTATGGTATATGAATGTTATGGAATATTATTGTTCTATAAGAAACAATCAGCAGAATGATTTCAGAGAGCCCTTTATAGACTTACATGAACTAATGCTAAGTGAAATGAGCAGAACCAGGAGATCATTGTCCAGGGCAACAACAAGATTATACAACGATCGATTCTGATGGACATGGTTCTCTTCAACAATGATTTGATTCAGACCTGTTTCAATGGTCTTGCAATGAAAAGAGCCATCTATACCCAGAGAGAGGACTGTGGGAACTGAGTATGGTTTACAACATAGCATTTTCACTCTTTTTGTTGTTGTTTGCTTGAATTTTATTATCTTTTTCATTTTTTCCTGTTTGATTTGATTTTTCTTGTGCAGCAAGATAATTGTATAAATATGGATGCATATATTGGATTTAACATATATGTCTACCATGTTTAATATATTATCTACTTGCCACCTGGGGAAGGCAGTGGGGGAAGGGGAAAAAATTGGAACACAAGGTTCTGTAAGGGTTAATGTCAAAGAATTATCCATGCGTATATTTTAGAAAAATAAAAAGATAAAATTAAAAAAAAATTAAAATTAAAATAAGTAATCTTTGGTCAGGAAAAGTAAGCAAAAAAGTAACAACAGATTGAGTTAAATTTAAATGAAATTTCAAATGTCCTATGATTATATTTCTCTAGAAAATAAACATCTTTTATGTGGGAAAGAAAGAAGAAACCTATAGAAGGATGAACAAGTTTTCGTCATTAACAGCTGCTAACATTTATGATAAAAGTTTACTTATAAATTTGAAGCTTCTATAACTACACATGTATTTTCCTCAATATGCAGTTCTTCATTACCAACATGTATGCATATTGATTCTTTTAATCTGTGCATTTTGGGAATCATGTCAGTTTGTCTTTGGAGGAAAAAAGTGTCACACTGGTCACTGTTTATTTTCATACAGTGATGTCATAATCTAGAAGCATTCTATAATCTAATTTGGGAGAATCATAAAGATAATTTATTTTTCCTCCCTCATTGTACAAATGGATCTTTTCTCTTTGTACTACAACTTCCTATGATAATCTCTATTTCAAATAAAAAGGAGGCTTAGGTGAAATTAAATAGGTCGTAAGACCATAAGGGACATAATATCCCCACATAACGATTTAAAAAAAAAAACTCAACAAAACAAAACACAATGAAGAAACAGTAAGAACATTTATATCATTAATCAGATTATTTTTAATATGCAATTTTGCTTTTCTATAAAAATTAGAAAAGGATATATTGACTGTCATTCTCTATTTCAATGCAGAATTCAGTTTAGAAATAAATGTCTTCTTTCAAAAGATTTTCCCTATGTGTTTAAGAGCTTTCTTCAAAGTGCTCTGTCACTACACATAGATATAGTATTAACTTCAAAGAGATTTCCATACTTATGCCATTCAATTAGAATAAGGGGTGTGGGTATGGAGAACAGGAAAGATAGGAAGAAGAATGTTAACAGGATATGCTATGATATTTGCATCTTGGATTTCCATTTCTCAGAAGGCACTGAGTTAAAATGATTGCTGAAATATGGAAAATATTATGTAAAACTACAAAGTCCTCCTTATTGGTAAAAAAAAAAGAGAATTATCATTTTATCTTTGAATCCAAGAGAACCTTTATATATCTAAAATTAAAATAAAAAACAATTTAAATATGATATGTAGACTATAATTCTGAATTTTAATTTACCTTCAGCATCTGTTAATCCTACTCCTGGCTGCTTCGCAGTCTCTTGTCCATTCTGGCCCATCTTTCCTCTGTTAAAATACATAGATATGTTGTCAGCAGAAAGCTTTACAAAGGGAAATGCCAAAGAACACAGATAATTACAATCACAGATAATTACAATTACATGCTATCTAAAAGATCCAAAGATAAGAAATATGTATTGAATTTCAATGACTTTTCTTAAGTGATTTCATTAAGTACACCCACTGTTGTTATTCTATGGCCTACCCTGGTTCACAAAGATCCAGTTTAAACTTTATGGTTCTTATCAAAATATTTAAAAATCAGTTCTTAGATTTAAGTGTTCTAAACTGCTTTTTTACTGTTTCATGTGGACTTAAAACTTGAAAAAAAAAAATGCTGTTCATATTTTCCTTTAACTAGGAATAGCTGCATATCTATATCTATCTATTTGGTGGGAAGAGCTAAGGTGAGAGTCATTCAGTGGTAGGAAGATAAATTTATTTTCCCACTCCCATCCACTTTCTCCAGTTTGGGATATTATGCTGTCTTCTGGAACTAAAATGTGAGAGAGATTGAACAAATTAAAAGAAAAAATGACACAAAATTTGTATTCACTAACTTAATGACTAAATGTTTCATGTCTGAGAACTTTTCTTGGAATCTTCTTAGTCAAGATATTGAAATGGTTTGCCATTTCCTTCTCCAGCTCACTATGCAGATGAGGAAACTGAAGCAAGCAGGATTAAGTGACTTGCCCAGGGTCATACAGCAAGTGTCTGAGGCCACATTGGCATTCAGGTCTTCCTGATTCCAGGCCTTATGACACCTAGATAACTTTTATAATCACAGTGAATTGTTGCATCATCCCATGGATACTGGAGCACAGGAAATATATAGATTTTATATGATCTCAGAGTTGAAAGGAAATTGAGTTCAACCCTTTAGATAAGAAAATTGAAGTTAGAGATAAGCAACCTCAGGAACAGAGAGTAAAGCAACTGTTCAAAGGCACAAGGTAAAAGTGACTTTCTGAATTCTCATTTTTAAAGTCTTATTTTTAAATTCATCTTTTCATTTTGATTCATTGATACATATTTATTGGGTACATGTTATATGGAGTGTTCTGGGAACTATGATAACATGTAGAATAGTTCAAGAAAGGTTCCCTGAATAAAGTATAATACTGAAGAAAGTTTTGAATGTGGAATCAAAGGTTGTGGCTTCAAATCCCAACCCTACCTTTTCTTATGTGACCTTGGATAAAGCATTTCAGTCCTATGGGCCTCTATTTCCTAAAATCACTTCAAGGTCACATTTATAAAAAATTCCTTGATATATCCTATAGTAATACATAGACACATATTGAATGCAGGCATTATATGACCATATGATCTTCGGTATTAGAAATAATAAGCAATATTGCTAAGTGTTGAGCTTTTAAGAATAATATGTTCCATTTTCAACTCGCAGATATAGACACCATGAAAGGTATTACATGAGTTACATTGAGTCAAAGCATGGGTCAAAGTTTGTATTTGGAAATTTCTCCTTCACTGCTTTTAAGAGAATGGTCATGTATAAAGGTAGGAAGATTCAAAAAATGCTCTGATTCCAAGGCCTTAGGAAGTCAAATAATCCTCTATAGACCAATGAAGGGATTCTTAACCTTTCTGATGGCTTTGGGAGTCTGAGGAAAGGCTATAAATCTCAACTCAAAATAATGACTCCAAAGGTGTAAAATAAAATGCATAAGATTACTGAGCAAATCATTTATATTGGTTATAAAAAAATAAAATGAAAGCAAGTTCATAGATTCAAATCAGAAACTGATCAGGTGAGCACTAAGAAATTATTTTTCCTGGGTATCCTGCTAGGTCAAACTGAACTTGCTAAGGCAAAGAGCTAGTATGATTAAGCTCTTTTTAAAAACAATTTCTAATGAAACCTATCCAATTAAAGCCATAATTTTTACTGAACATTTTGGCTAAACATTTACAGCAAAAGATAAGAAAAGATGAAGTAATAATCAAAAGAGTTCAAGCTGGAAAAGTGGGGGGAAAAAACCTCTCAATATAAGGAAAAGATAGATCTGTGACTTTCAGTGATTTTTTAAAAAATCTTAAATAAATTGAATTGTTCATAAGATTGTATATTTGTCTACCTTGCTTTGCTCAGTGTGACTACACACACACGCGTGCATAGATATATTTGTATATGTATGTGTATATATATATAATATGTACATAAAGAAAGAGAAATAATAGAGAGAGAGAAAAAGACAGAGAAGGGGGATGGAAGAGAGAAAGAGAGAGGGAAGAAGAGAGGGAGGGAGTAAACAAGAGAAAAACAGAAAGGGGGAGTAGGGAGGAGAAAGGAAAAAAGAAAAGAGGGAGAGATAGAGAAAAAGACTTTTTGGGGAGCAGAGTGAAGGAAGAGCCTGAGCTTCTAAACCAGAAGAGCTAGGGGGAGCTCTGATCCACAGCATGGAATGGTCCATTTGCTTAGGAGCATGAAGACATCCTCTTGAATCCTGTTCTCTTGTCCTCCACATCGTATTCTTTGCCATGATTTGCCTTTGATCTTCCTCCTTAATAAATTTACCCACATTACAATACAAACTTGGTCATTTGGGTAATGGTCAAAGGAGCAAAAGGAAAAGATTTGGGGCAAATTAGATTTGGTCTACAGCATATTACTATGTGGTCATCTTATGTTCATAGCACTAATTTGTATTAAAAATCTCAGATGGATCAATGATCTCTTTGTTAGATCTTCCATCTATCTAAATGCTTGTTCCTCTTTGCAAATGCTTAGTATTGTTACATACTTATGTCTGAAGCATAGCTTCATGACATGAATTCTGGGGAGAAGCTGTGTAAGTGGCCTGAATTTTAGGAACAGGAGAAGGTAAATAGACTGAAACATTTCTGTTTTTGGTGATGCTATGTGTGGAAAGGTCTCCTTAGGAAGAAACTTTCTTAATCAATGCAGAGATGAGATTTATAGCCTTTCCTCAGACTGCCAGAGGGTTTTATGCCAGGTGTAACCTGAGAAAGTTACTGGTACTGAAATGTGACAGTGACTGGCTTTTCCAAGGTCATAAAGATAAAGTAGAGTGTAAGCAGGTGGGAGACCGAAAAGCACAATAACTTTATAGTCAGTAGACTGACTAGGTGTAAATTCTATTTTTGCCCAAACTTGTGTGATATAGACTATGGTGCAATCTCCCTAGGTCCTAGTTACTTATCTGTAAAATGAGCAATTTGTACTTTACAGGGCCTATGTCCTTTCCAGCTCTGGACCTCTGTATCTAGATCTTCTTGTCACAAAGGATGACTTTCTGTCTACTGTGTTTTGTTGCATGAAATTTTATTTCATAGCAAGAGTTCTTAATCTTTGGTCTGGGAACTTGGTAAAGTTTTTTAATAACTATTTCTAAATAATATATAGTATTTATATATTGTATGTGCATACACACATGTGTATATCTACACATGTGTATGTAGATATATAAATATGTATTTGCATACATATAATCTTATGTATTGAATGCTTTGAAAAACTTTATCCTAGGGTCCATAACTTTTACCCAACTGCCAAAGGAACCCATGACATAAACAAAAGGATTGAGAACCCCTATGATGTAGAGGGGCTCATCAATTTTCAGTCGTATTTCTTAGTTGCAGGGTATTTCTGTTTTATATATGTATGTATGGATATGTTCTATTAGGTGAGTCATCAATACGTATCTTGGGATTATAATCCTAGAAATAGGATAGTAATATTTTTCAAGAAAATCAGCTTCTGAAGACAGTCCTTCAGAAGTAGAGGAGTATCACAATGTGTTAATTATTTGAAATTCGGGTAGTACTGATTTCTAAAATATCTGCCAAGTAGTACTGGACAAATGCCAATTTTTCTAAATATTCTTCAAATTCTACTTTTGTTTGTACTTAGTCACTAAAGGCATGATGACAAGGAGGAAAGAAAGAGGGAAGGTGGGATTTGTTTTTAAAGAATCTAGTTTCCAATCATGACCTACTCCACTGGGCCCCAATTTTTCCAAGGTTCAAAATAAGGAAGTTCATCACAGTGAACTTGAGCTCAAGAATATCAGGATTCAAATTCTGCCACCAACCTATTGTGAACCTAGGCAAATCATTGTGTCTAATTTCTATGTCTAATTTCCTCATGTGAAAAGAAAAAAATAGACTCAATGGCTTCAAAAGTCTATTTCAGCTTCCAATCTCTGATTATATTTTCACTTAAAATTTAGGATCCAATTATAAGATGAAAATATATAAACATGTTAGTTCTGAATTGAACTGTGCTGTAGTTAATCTGATCATTCCTATGGTTTTTCTATTCAATATGAATCTTCTGAATAAATAAGGTGATCCCTATCCATTTTTAAGATAAATAATCAGATCTCCTTTGTCACAATCTAGTTCTTTCATGTTTATAGAAACAGTACAAAGGTATCATGCTTTCTAAGCATTTGCTGAGAATGAAACATTAGACTTTATTTAAATTTTCTTATTTTTTTTTTTAATTTGACCATGTTATCCCTTAATCTTGAGGAAGCCTGATGATGGTGGATGACTCACATTAAAGGCTGCTGAGTTTTGGTTCACTTCTAAACATATCAAAGTGGGAGGGGAAAAAAAAAACTTACACTCTTGGAATGGGAAATAGATTAGTCTCCCCTGCAGTGCTGCTACCTCCTTCACTGTCCACACTATATCCACTGCCAAAGCTGCTGGCAGATGAGCCGGTAGAGACGGAGCTTTCAGCAGGTCGGTGATTAGTAGGTCTTGCTGTATAGGGTGGGAATAGCAGGTTAGCAAAAACTTTAAAAACATTTAATATGAAAAGGTTGCAATGCATACAATAAAATGATTACATTTCACATTATATTCAATATAAATTTGAAAATTTGGAAAAAGTACAAATTCAGATTTTTTTTACCTGTTGGGCTTATTAAATTTCTAATCAATAAAGTTCCATGCCAAATTAATATATGATTTTTGTCTTATGAAAGAGATTCGATGAATGCATAGGGGACACACAAAACACTATTTTTGAGAAACCCATAATTATTTTTTGATTGTATCTCTAAGACCAGGCTGTATCTTTCCTTCAATTTTGACCTAACTTTTCTTTCATAATCCATGGTTGTGAATAGACAACAAATAATGTTTTACTTTTTTACAAAGGAAACAATTCAAAAACCACTCATGAACAGAAATGAGGAAAACAAGAGTACAAACAGCCATTCATGTTTTAACAGCTTTATCTTAACAAACAATAGGATGTGTTATTTTTATTTTTGAACAACAGAGAATGACAAAATATAACCATTTCTTGGTATGTCTAATTTAATTGGAATGATCTGGTGACTTAGACAGACTTTAGAAAATTTAATAGAGATCCCTTTGTCTTATCCAGATAGTCTTTGATGTTGTATACCCAACATTTGCAAATCAATTTAGCATGCTGAAAGCATTTTCCTATGGAACTACATTTAAATGGTAAATGAATTGTCTTACAGTTGTCTTACAAATGTCAAGTTAAACTTCAGTATAGTTGAATTGTTGACTAAATTAATCTTAGTTCTGAGACTGGAGTTAAAGGAGTAAATGGCAAAAACTGGGGAATAATAATGGCTACCTTTTCCTGGTCAAAGAGACATCCTTAGGTGATTTTTTTCATAATAGATAAAAGCTTGCCTTGTTCCCATTCCATCTTCTTTTCTGAGTTACTCTCCCACCAGCTGTTACCTCTCTAGAAGGCTTCATTCCCTTAGTGCCCTTGTGTTGCCCCAGCTAGATATTAGAAACAAAGCAATCTAATTGGCCTATTTCATTCTCATTGGGGCGTTCTCTTCCACTGATGCTAACTGGCACCTCCTCAGGATTTTACAGTCTGAAAAAGTTGCCACTATGCATTGAGATTAAAGGATTTATTTTTGTCTTATTGATTGGATTTGTCAGATGTAAGACTTTGACCCAGCTCAGCCCTTTGCTTAAGGACCACTTTAATTCTTAAAGTATAAATTAAACAAATATTTCAATAAGAGATAGTGATGCAACTATTGTATTTGTATTTTTGAAAGAATAAATGTAACCCAATTAAATTCTATTTTGATGGCATTTCTAGTAGTTTAAGAAAAATAAATAAAAAAACAGAATTTGTGGGAAAATATATTTTTGGGGGAATGATGAAACTTTGGTATGGTGACATGCACATTGAATTAACATAAGAGGATTCTTCAGCAAGTCATCTTACATCTTCTTACTTTCCTCTCCATCAATGAGGAAAAATAAGTAAACACCAATATATTTAGTTCTGTCTTATGGCTCCTCAGGCTACCATCATGGAAGAGCCACCATAGAGAACCAGAACCAATTAAGAGGTCTTATCCAGTATTTATTTTTCTGACCTCTTTTAGTTTTTTTCATGGTTTTCTTTTCCTTCATATTATATTTTAAAGATTCTTAAAAACAAACATACAAACACAAACCCTTTCTTTTTCACAAATGCTGCTTTGGCTTAATTTAAAGATGGCTAAATATGAAGAGTAAGGGTAATGGGAGTTTAGGAAGTTGGGCAAGGGCAGTTTATATGAAAACAGAATGTTGCTTAGTCAAGAAGACCTGAACTCAAATCCCACCTATGATACTACTAGCATGATCCTGGCTAAGTCACTTAAACTCTGCCTTGATTCCCTAAGGCATTAGTTCCCTAATTTGTAAAATGGAAATAATATTAGCACTAGGGCTGTGAGGAGAAAATGAAATGATAATGAGATGATATATGTGAGATAATATGTGTAATATGCTTTGCAGTCCTTAAAGTGCTATAGCTAAATTCTAGTTTCCAGATAACTATAAAATGGAAATTACCTTATTGTTGCAAACAACTTCTAAATAGTTGTTAGATTTTTAGAAAAATCAGTCTTTTTTTTCTTAGCAAGATATTTGGTTTTTAAAGTAAAAGTTTTCATTTCCCCCAGTATTTTAAAGAGACAAAAAACTAGAGAAATGTTTATTATTTAATAACAATATTGTTCAAAAAGATAGTTTTTTAAAAAGTTGTAGAATCACTGGGATATGGATATGCAGTTTTTGATATGTGTGTGTATAATAATCTAAAATTGTCATTACAACTAGAAAATAAATTAGTAATTCATTGAAAGTTATCAGTCAAACCAGCATGACATTTCTATATTAAACTGGTTATTGATTATTTTTTTTTATTTTATAGTGAGCTACTTTTTGTCACATAGATCCAACTTGTTTCATCAATAGTAACATCAACATAAAAGTCTTAACTAAATAGTTCCATTGCACTATTCCCTATTCCATTGCTGTTAGAATATCATTAATCCAATTCTTTAAATGGTGTCTTATTGAGATGATCAATTTTCCCTCATTCTGATATGATCTACACAATACATTATACCACCTCACAAAATGTATACCTTAATCTTCACATATGGCAAAATTTTTACTTTACAGATTTTGCTAACTCTGGGTTCAAGATATTTTTTTTTTCTTTTTCAAGCAAGAAATAAGACAAAAATAAGAAGACAACATAATAACAAAGGGAAACAAAGAACAATGTTGAAAATAAGTTAGTGGAATGCAGCTTTTCATTTTAATCTTTTCCTTGGAATGAATTGTAATTGGGAAAGTATAATAACATGTTGCAAATTTTAAAGAAAATATAAAAAAGAATGGAATTTTAAAGTTTATAAAATTTAATCTGTAATTACATCTGTAACCTATCCTTCAAAAAAAAAAAACAAACCTGAAATGATATCTCAGACAAGTATATGAATCTGTATATACATGGTATACATGGAAAACAGAGCTATTCATGTGAAAATGATTTTTAAAAATCAGGTTCTGGATTTTTTTCAATATAAACACCAAAGTTCCTACCCATCGGAATTGTGTTAATGCAGAATCTGCATAATTGATTGAATTTTTCATTCAAATGTCCATTGATCTATTTGTATATAAACTAAGCATGAAGAGATCAGTATTTAGCTAATTTCTGGAAGGAAAATAAAATTTAAATTAGTATTTATTTTTATTTGAGCTACAGTATAATAGCAGATTGAGGGAAATGGAAAATTCCACCAGAAGTACAAATGTTTTGAGAACTTTGATACAACACATCAATGTATTTCAGAATACCTAAATTATTTCTTGAAATTTTATACAAATGTTTGCAAATCAGATGTTTAAGTATGCTTAGTGCTTCATGTAGATATAGGTTAATAATTTATAAATGTAAAGTTAAATAACCTATAGGAACTAACAACAGTTTGAAGGTAGGCATACACAGACATACATATGTATATTTTTTCAATATACATACTACACACATAGATCTTTATATAGTGATTTGCATATATATACAATGTATATAATGTGTATGTGTATGATTAACATACAAGTGTTAGTGACTCAGAACAAGTCTCTGGACTGTTGGTCATAATCATATGCGTGTGTGTGTGTGTGTGTGTGTGTGAGAGAGAGAGAGAGAGAGAGATCTAAAGTATTTTGTACTTACATAATATGACAAATGCTCTTTTTTTTTCCTCTAATGTGCTGAACTCTTCAAATAGTGAATGTCTTTGTAGCTCTGTAAGCACATAGGAGGAAGTGAAGGTATCTATTTTCTTCAATTCCCAAAGTACTCAGCACAGAGTTACTGAAATATGATATTGCTCAATAAATTGTTGAATGAAACAACAAAAACTACAAATATTGGTCAATTACTTTGATCCATCTAAATATATAAATATTAGGCATCATCTACAAAAAGATATCTTATTTGGGAGAGATAATTTTATTATGCAAGTGTCTGTTATATACATTCAGTCTGAACTCGAAGCTCTTATTAAATTTTGAAAATAAAATTAAAATAAGCCCAAAGAAGGGTAAATTGGGCAATGAAGCAAATGTTATCATTGTAACAAATGTTTCCTTTCCTGAGTGTTTGATAGCTCAAATTCAAAATAGTTCTAGCATTACATAAGTTATTTAATGCAGGTAGTGCTAATATTTGCTATAGATACTTTTATTTCAGGCTCAATTCATTTTCTTAAAGGATTTCACATAATTTACAGAGTGCCTAAACATCCAGTAAATTCAATTAATTCAGTGATGTATTTATTTTTGTCAAGAAAAAAGCTGAGTGAATCTTTGAAGTTTTGACTCTATTCACATTTTTAATTGAATAAACATAATCTTGATTTCTTATCAAAAGAACTAATAAATTCATAATTTAAATTCACATTTTCTTGGGTTCATATGAAAGAAATTAAATTGATCTTTTGTGACTGATATTTTCAGAATTCAGCATAATCAAATGTTGCAAAGGATATTCATTTCAAACACAGTTTAATAAGAAATATAGTCTCATTTGCATATTGGAAAGTAGTCCTATTTGACTGAATGAAAGGAATATGATGACATTCTATAGATACAGCCTCTTAGTTCCATGATTTCATGATGTGTCATTTTACTTATTATAAAATGAAATTTTGTTCATTCCAAGTGATTTGGTGTCTGACATACATATATTTAATGAAATTATTTCATTGGCTAAAATATTTAAAAAATAATCCACTATTTTATTCTCCTTTTGGTCATATAAAAAAGTAGGGATTTTAAAAGATATTTCTTTAATTGATTAAAAGGGTTGCTATAATCATAAAAATTAGAACTTTGGAAAAAATTATAAGGTGACAATAATAGTTACATTAAAAAATCATCAGAGCATATATGGAAGAAACCTCAGAGGCCAGCATGATTGACTCTGAATCACTTGGAATGAATAAAATTTCATTTTATAATAAGTAAAATGACAAAAATGTAATTAATCGTTTATCTTCAAATTAATTATATGCATAGTTTATCATAAAAACCAAATTAAGACATAGATTTTCTAAATCAGATATTATGTTAAAACTTTTCTTGATGTAAATGTAGAGTCTTATTAAGATTAAAACATTTAAATTTTGATTAGAAGGGGTTATGGTCAATATTCTACTAGGCTATTAAAATCCTTTCATAGTTGAAGCTTTTGTTTTTTTGTTTTTTATAGTGTAACATTTCTAGGGAGCCACCAGATGGTGCTATTACAGATAACAGTAATAGTACTGACTTGGATTTTGACATCACAACCTTGTGTTTTTCTCCTTTCTTTTATTTTCCTTTTTTTCCATTTAAAAAAAATGTATTCCAATAGGAAATTAATTATAATGTTCAATTTTTTTAAAGATTGTAGAACTTTCCTTATTTTTTCTAAAAGGTGTAGCCTATAAATGTGTGGGAAATTATTTTGCTATTGAAAAACTGGGTTATTTTATTCTTGGGCCTCATACCTTTCATATGGATTTTGTTTTATGACATACCTGCTTTATCAGTAAATCTCATTTTCTTACCAGGGGAAAGAACTAGAATCAGAAAACAATCAATTTAATAACAGATAAACAAAGTCATAAAAGATATGCTCCCTGTAATATGTAGGAAAAAGATGCCAGTTACAAAATTATTTGTTCATAACTATATTGTTAAATGGATCCTTTTATAAAATAATCTTATTTATTCTGAGTCAGTTTAACTCTATTAATTTTTTTAATTCTTTGACTTTGTCTTGATTTTCTTCAAAGTCTCAATGATTAGACATAATTTAGTTTTACTGCTTCACATTATTTTCAATTTAACTATATCCTTTCATGGAATATCTTTTTTTTTTTTAATTTGTTAACTCTTCTGCTCTTCTATGTGTCAATGAAATAATGCTATCACTTACATGCTAACCAGGCACGGTCCCAAAGGTTCTAATTGTAATTTTTGGTCAGATAGATCAGCTGAAGTTTCTATTAAGTTCAGAAGAAATAAATGTATGAATCTCTTAGAGATTCTTTCTGTTTATCATGGATGAAATCTATGGATGGAATCTAACCATAGCTTCTAGGCTGAACATTACTATTCAAACAAGCAGTTATGTGGTACAGTAGAATTTTGGACCTTGAGTCAAAAAAAAAAAAAAAACCTGAGTTCAAATTCAGCCTTATTAGCTTTGCAGCTCTAGGCAAATCACTTAACCTCTGTATATCTCAATTTCTTCAACTGTATGATGGGGATAATAATAGTACCTACCTCACAAGGGTGATGTAAGGATCACAAGATAAAATTTATAAAGTGTTTAGTATAGTTCCTATTATATAGAAGTTATATAAAACTATTCATTTCTACTATCTTTTTAAATGATGATGCCTCTATGTCAACATATAATTTATTATTTCTAAAATATCTCTTTTGATCTAGTCTTAAGTATGGCTGCCATGGAAATTGAAAATTTTCTCTACTGATTTTTTTCCTTTTTGTTTGGGAAGGAAAGTGACAATAAATCTATCAGTTTTTTTTTTTTTCAGCATATGTGTTTTTTTCATCATATAGTTTAAATTTTCTTGTAATAATTTTCATCTTTTTAAAAAAAAGATGATTCATTTTACTTAACCATTACATTATAAATTCCGAATTTATTTCTCTGCAACAATCTATTTACCACTTTTAATATCAATTGCAACAAAAATTCTAAAAGTATCAGACTAAACCTTTAGCTATGTCTGGAATAATACAGTTAGGTTTCAGCTTAACTTTCTGTTTACTGAACTCTCTTTTCTTTGATATACCTATTCCTATATCTAATTTATAGACATGTTACCTATCTATTTATCCTCCAATATACAACATGGATAATGTCATTTACAGTGAGCTAAACTGACTTTTTGGGAAGGCAAAACATTTTTATTTTCTTTATATTTCAGTTCATTGCTAAAGTACAAAATCAAGAAAATATAAAATAAGAAAAAATGAAGTACAAGATAAAAATATAATTCCACTTGTGTTTCTGTATAGCTAAATTATAACTAGTTTAAAAGTGATTTAAAATGTTTAAAAGGGAGGAAAATGTTCAGCTGAATTTAACATGTTTTTAGTTTTAATCCTTGGTGGCAATTTCATTAGCATACTTCTTTCTAACTGCAAAATATTAGTTTGTTTTAGGTATATGTAAATCTCTTTCAAATATCAGAAAACCAGAACATTACAAATTACATATTTTTTTCTTTACAGTATAACATATTCCTTGTTCTCAAAGATATATTTTTATCCTCATATGTAGAGACAGGTACAAAATTTAGACTTTTATGTTTTTGAGGAAGATCAGTGTGGGATATTTCTAAGTATACAATTCAGGGTTAGGAGAAAGAAACAATTTGGTGGCTTCAACCCACACCCCTGACTTCTTCCAAACTACATTATATTGACATTGTATTGCTCAAAACTTTCCTATAGATGTGAAAGAATATTAATATTTTAACCTAAAAGTTTCATAATATTAATCTTTCATACATTTGACAAATTTTTACTTTGTAGATAGTAATAAAACTGAATAACTAAAAGGACCACAAGTGATTTCTTGGCATAGCATATATAGTCAGTGTAGTGGAAAATAGTAATAATATGAGAAAAGTTCAAATGTAAAACTACCTGTAACAGAAAAAAAAAATATATATATATATATATATAACTAAAATAATTTCAAAGCATAGTAAAACATTATTCCAAATCATTTACATATTAATGAAATTGAATTTAATTGCATTTTGCAATACCTTTCCTTGAGATCCATGTCATGAGACCGACTTTAATGTGCTTCTGTCTTCTAATAAGCAAAATATTAATTTTTAAACTCTCTTGAATGAAATTAAGACTTAACTATTTTAAACCAAAATTTTACTACAAAGGAAAAAAAGTTGGGCAAGGGTACAATGTATATAATTATTTTAATACTAATAACTATCCTCAGATATGATGCAATTACTATTTAATATTTAATTTAATTAAATGTATAGTTACACAGACAAATTAAAGAGGAAATGGGCAGAATAAATGTGAAACTTTTATAAATATGGATGGTTTTCAATTGTTTGTCTTTCCTTATTGCAAAAAAAGACAATTGTTAACAGCCCAGTCAAAATAAGGGGAACAATGGAATAGTCTATACAGGAAACACACCAATAAGTGAATTTGGAATGAATTTTCAGTATCTTTCCCAATAATGTTACTGCTTTTACAATGAATAACATTGAAAATCTTTCCCTCTCAAATGTAAATACAGAGACATTATTCCTGATGGATCACTTACCAGTTATAAAAACTGAGAGAAAGAACACTCAGGGTCTGGTATTATACCAAACAAATTGTTATCTTTTATAACATCATCAAGTAAAGAAATGCAAACAATTTACCATAATATAAGGGTACAGGCTTCTTAATACAATGATAGCTTTTTTGTTGTTATTGTTTCTGGGTTTATGTACTTGGAAATTCCTTTCCCAAACAGACCACCAAGAAAACAAAGGTTTGGTATCCTAGTGTATGGATGCCAACTTAAATTTTATTTATGTGGACATTGCAATATATCAGCATTTTAGATATTCAACCTTAATAATATTAAGGAACAGTAATTCAGAACTCTGCAGGATAAAATTCTATCCTGGGCAAAAGAATTCTCTATAATAATCAAAAGTATGGAAAATCACTTCAAAACTTTAAGATTTTATATATATCCTTATAGATAGTTACATGGAACAGTAAATAGAATACTGGTCCTGGAGTCAGGAAGACTTCAGTTCTTGAGTTCAAATTTGGCCTTAGACAACTTACTAGTTTGGTGACCCTGGACAAATCACTTTGCCCTATTTGTGTCAGTTTTCTCATCTGTAAAATAATCTGGTAAAGGAAATGGCAATCCACTTCAGTATCTTTGCCACAAAAAACCCCAATGGAGCTATGAATATTCAGACATGACTGAAAACATCTGAATGATAACTCATAGACAAAGTGATTTTTCTGGAGAAAATGATAAAAGAAGAAGAACTGATGAAATTCATATATTGCATAAATTTGAGAATCCAAATTATGTTCCTTAAAAATAAAATCATTTAAATTAATAGGGACTGGCATAGCCTGAGGCTATTTCAACATAATTGCAAGAAATTCATTTGGGCAGATAGAGGAAAGATCAGAACATGGAATGCAAAAAGATACTTGAAAGAAATGAAAAGAGAATTATGATGTTTATATATCTTGGAAAAATACGGTTTTCCAGCATTCATGATTATTGGGAGAAAGGGTGAATGATCATGGGCTTGGGGAATAACAGAGGAACAATGAAGCTTTTTCTGTATGCATAAGAGGGAACAAAAGCCATCCACATGTTTTCAAGAGAATTTAAGAAGATGCAAAAATAAAAGTCTCCTAATTTTTTTTTCTCTTTTATCTTAGTGGTAGCAAAATGATGGTTATTTCTTGCTACTTTGCTTACATATTTTTAAGCATTTTCCACATTATTTTGTTTCTTTGGGGGATCTGCTTCTCAGGAATTATTATATCTTGATACTTATCCCAGTGATAAAAAAATTAATCTCAGTAGGTACAAAGAAATAACAATTGAAGAATTCTTGAAGATATTGTCATGCACATATAATTTCTAAATTTGCTTTCTACATATTTCCTGAAATACTAACACTATCCTTTTTCACAAAGGAAGGAAGTTAATTTTCAGTCTTCAATATTTCATTATAAAGTAGTAATAAAGAAAGTTGATCCACCTTTGAGCTACCTGTACCATTTTAAACAAATGTGAATCTATCTTATTTTTCAAGCCTGGCATTAAAGTTGTTTTTTCCCCCATAGACTCTCAAAGTAGTTCCAAATGACACTAGAAAATCAATTTGATTTAGTGACCCTTCAAGGAAAAAGAAACCAGTGAAATGGATAGTTGAGTATGATTTATATATTGTAACTAGATTATTGATAGTTATAGTTTATAATTACTTAAGTTGCTACATAGCTGTATAACCTTCAGTGGTGAGACACGACTTCCTCTTGTTCTATCTTCTGCAGAGTTGAGAACTTAAGGTACCATCTTCTCTGATGTTCTTGATACACAGTGTATATACTTTAGGACCACTTTTATTTATGTCCCCCCTCATCCTTTTCCCTCCTAAAATGAAGAATTTTGATTTGAATCTTACCTGAAAGGTTTTATTCTGAATTCTTTTAATGGGCTTGTAACTCTAAATTTACTCTCTTTCTAATCTTCATGATTCTCCCCTCTTTTTTTTTTCTAACCCCCAGAATTTTTTTTAATACTAGAATCTCAAACCTAAATTGGGAATTTTAACTTGGAATAAAATTGTGTATTTAATAACAACAAAACAAACAAAAAAACCAAAGCAAATGCATTGGGGGCTTATTTTTAGCATGTTTTATGGCTAAATAGTATGTTTTAATTTATTAGGTTATTTAGTGTTTTTGTGCTTATGTAATATAGATGATCATATTTGGTGAAATACAGTTAATCCTTGCAAATCAAATATTTAAGAGACAGGGAAGAGATTCGTGATTTCACTGGTGTAGGACCTAGGAAACCTCTACCAATGCAATCTAGAATTTTATTTTATTTGTTAGTCTTGGAGAGTTGCCTAGATTTTTGGAAAATTCAGCTCATGATCACTGTCAGTATTATGTCCGGGGCTGGAGTTAAATCTGTTTCTCTGGCTCACAAGTCAATCTAGACCCAATATTGCATCTCACAAGTGAAGCATGTTTTTTTGTTTGTTTTTTTAACCATATATTTGTACTCACCCAGGAACATTTTGAAAGATTTTCCTTCCCTATCAATTTTCCTGCCAATCTGCGTATCAATAGATCACACGTAATACTGTGTACCCTGAATCCATGGTGAAATTAATTTTACATGATGATTTTCACTGAATTTTTGATGCAATCCAGGTCAGGTGTGTTTTCTAATAGACCATGAAAGGTAGAATGAAAAGGAATGACAAAGTATATCATATTCTTTTAAACTTATTATTCCTTCCCCTTTTATTTATTTTTCTCTCTGAACAAAGTGAGCAGGAATTAATTTCATTAAGTTTACATTTATTACTTCTTTCATTACTCACCTCAGGCAGCTTAATAAGCTTAAAAACAAAACAAAAAATGCAAAATGAACATGGAAAATACTTGAAGGAGAACTGAATGGTTTACTAAAGAATGAGAGCTATAAATATGGAGTAGGCATTTCCACCAATAATGAGTTTTTACCTAATCAACAGAGAAAAGCAACACACAGGTTTTCTCTATAGCTTCTATATTCAATAACATGATTCAATCCATTTCCCAATTAAACAAAGAACCTAAGCAACCACTCACTCAAATTAATTTAGATGGAATTGGAAAGATGGAAACAATATGAGTACTGCTGAACAACTAAATGAACTATTACACTATACCTGGTAAAAGCAGGAAGTTGCTATGTGAATAGAGAACATTTTACAAATAAAACAAGTCATGAAAGATTTCCACTTTTTTTCATTAAATTCAATTAATTTTTCACTAAATGAGTATACATAGGAGAGTATTTAAGGAAGGAAAAGAAAAGCAATTATTTGAAATGAGTTATTTATATTTTGGGGACATTATCATCAACCTTTGAAATCAATGAAAACATTGCATGTGCTATTTAAAGTATGTAACTAAAAAAAATTACAAATTTCAATTAGTTTATAGATTTCCCAGTCATCATACTTTTTGCATGAGACACTAACCAAAATTACTAATTTTCTAAGAGATAATAGAATTCACATGCCTTTGACTTTTATCAAGTATTTTTTGAGAAAAATGAAACTTGCTACCTCAATCAAAAAGCAGAGGTTGAAATAATATAAATGAAAAGAGCACTAAAAGAAAGCTAAGATCTGAATATTTTCAATAACTAATTTTGATCACAAAGAAGAAATAGTGAAATATACCTTCCTCATCTTACTAAGAGAGGCAAAGGAATGACATGGGAATGAAATGTTGCATACCTTGTGTTGCTGCATCATTTATTTTTGCTTAACTGCTTTTCTTTGTTACAAGGGAGGATCAAATTTCAGGGAGACATTCATAAAAGACAATCATGTGAAAACAAAAGACATCAAGAATATTCATGTATTTAAAGAAGCAAATATGTAGTAGAATGAAAAGAGGGAAAAAATCCATAGTTCAGTGTTCATATTATATGATTAAAAAAACAATATTCATATCTGGAACCCATGATGTAATACTTTTTAAACCTTTTTCCCCATGAAAATGTATGTATTCTGTTGGTTTTATCATATTGGCATAAAATTTGTATTACTCTATTCAGCTATATCAATTAAATTCATTCAATAATTATATCTTTTAACACAGGGATCTTTGAATATTGTAATCTTTATGGATATAAAAATGAATTACACTCAAATAAATTTCACATACTCTTTTACCCAAGCTTTTAAGTTTCTTTGTTTAAGTAAAAAAAAAAAAGGGGGGGAGAGCTTATATTTTAAAATCTGTAAGATTTTGAATTTATTAAATAATGAATACCCTTTTGTTTTAAAAGTTATTGTTACAAAAAATTGCTAGAATCAAATATCATTCCATAAGCCATTTGGCTTTATAAGTCAATACTTATAATCTATCTCCCATTGCTATTTAAATCTGCTTTCTTACCAAACTGTGTATCTCAATAAAGAGTATTTATACAAAATTAAACATCTAGCTGAAAAATATAATTCCTAAATAATTCAAATGTTTTGAAATATGAAAACCATTATTTGGTATAGTCATAATTTTAGTGTATACATTTATGTATTTCCATATGCATGGCTAGCATATCTGCCTCTCTCCTTCCCTATTCTAGTTTCTGTAAATGAGTCATTCCCATTAGATTTTTATGCCCTGCTGTCCAGGACTCTCATTGTGGCACCCCCTCCTCTTCATGAACCAGACTTTCCCCAATTCTCTCTTCTTCTCAAAGCAAATTTATATTCCCTATAAACAATCCTACTTTAACCTGCAGGTGAGTCTATATCACACTTCTAATGCTGTTTAATCTCTATTGATATCATAAAGTAAACTATTCCCAAAACTTAATATTTGTATTTTTTGCAGGGAAAGATACTGGAAAATGTCTTAAATTAAAGAAATTACTCTAAGTTCATATATTTCCATGATTTTTACAGGCTATTAGGGGAAATGGTTTAGTTAGATGGAATCTATCTGTGGCTTCTTATAATCCTTGTATAATACCCTCTTCAATTATCTACAGTCAACCCAATATTTGTTTGCTCAATTGCTTAAAATGTAGTTAAAGAAGCCAAAGTCAAAGATTTCGACTTCCATGTGAGCTAGATGGTCCTGTTCTTTATCATTCCATAATATACCAAGTCTCATTTTATCTTTTTGCCTTTAGTCATAAGAGTGCCTAAGCAAAATTTCCCAGCTAACAATAAAAGAAATTGAGGGAGAAAAAAAAAAAAAAAAAAAAAAAAAGAGTGCCTAAGCAAGAGAGTAGTGATTGATTATTGAAGATCCTTTGCTATTTCTGACAAATATCTCACTTGCACCACTGATATTCCTTCAGTAATGCCATTCATAGGTGAAGTACAGAGCACAATCTATGGGTAGTAATTATACAATGAAAACATCTTAAACCCCATAAGTGTTAAATTGTAATGTGAACATACAAAAATGTATAGCTAAGAGAGTTTTGACTATAGGAGATAAATAATACAGAAATTAAAAATGCTTATTCAACTATTTGCAGAGAGGGGAAAGAACATTAATTCTGTTTCTCTGTTGTTGATCATTTCCCCCTCTTTCAAAACATAGCTAAGAAAAGACTTCAAGTTTATTTTAATTGGTATGTCAAATATTCATAAATTTGTGACTAATATAAAAAGTAGGAGTGTTTTTAGTGAGCTCAGCTCTAACTCAAGAACAAAATAGAGAGCTAAAAACTGTAGAGCTTTACTAAATGAAAAGAGCAAATAATAAAGCATATTTAGAAAAGAATTTCAGTTTTCTTAGTAAGTGCAGAAAAGTCCTTGTCAAGAAACATAAACAGAAGATCTTTTGAGTACTAGAATTAATCAATTTGGTTCCTGTATATTTTTTTCCCTAAAGGCTTATTCTCCCTCCATTTTTGCTTTTAACATTTGTCTCAGACTTTTGAAAACTTCCCTCCTTTTCCTTGCCTGCTTTTTTTCAATTTTTGTCACAATCATTCATTACATTGTGATAGAGCAAACTTGACCGACTCATTCTGATATTTCTTAAGCACACTTCCCCCTCAAACAATTTGCCGTGAAATCGCTTTTTGAGCTTTATGAACTTTTGTCATCTCTATTTCATTGCTTAGGAGGATATGGGACTCTTGGATTTTTGGGGGTTTTTTTCCCCACTGATATATATATATATATATATATATATATATACATATATACACATATATATATATATATATATATATATATATATATATATATATATATATACACACACACACACACACACCTCTACTGACACAAACAGTTCTTGAAAGCTGAAGACCCACTAGTTTGGGAAAGCAATTGCATATCTCTAGTCTTTCTTCCATGAGATGGCAATAAATGGGAGAACCTGTAAAAGGATTCCATTTCCCTATTCCCTTACCCAACCAAGAGTTCTCAAATTTGTTGAATGCCATTTTTAATTGGCTAGGGAAGTTGAGTGGGTATGAATGACTGCTTACTGTCTACTACATCATTTCATAATTTTATTTCGGTTTCTAAATTTGTAACTTTATAAAGATAAGAATCATTTCTTTCAGAATGAAGCAAGCTTGTTTAATTTGGTATGATCTGCATTTTTTCTCATGAATAGGTTGTTCTGAGATTTCCACCACTTTAAGTTCTTCTTGTGTATAAGCATAGACCTACACCCTAAAGGCTTAACAGAGTTTCTAAGAGTGTCTAATATTCCAGCAGAAAATATTTTAGGTAATAGAACAGTATGACTTAATTGCTCATCCAGCGCAAGCACAGTGCTTTTGACAAACACAAGAAAATGGCTGCCTGTTTGCTTAGCAAGCATTCTGGTACTCCCGGGATCCATGCACTATACCAGCACAACCACTTCTTTGTATGAACTGTGCAAATGTATTTGGAAAGTGGGATAGGGATATTCTATTTCCTTCACTGATTTCTGACCAAGCAATTACTCATAAAATCTAGGTACTAGAATCAGTGTCATCAGTACTGCATCCCTCTATTACGTCTCTTGACTTCAGGAATAAGTTAATTTCAGAATTTTGAGTTGTAGGAACTAAATGCTGAGAATTTTTTTGCTTCCTTTAATTTAAAAAGCCATGGAAGAGTTGAATTTAAGCTCTCTAAAATGCATAAATAATATCCTGCCTCTGTTATTCATGAACTATAACTAGCTAATCCTTCTTGTACTTAAATTTCTTATTAGTCATATTATCTTTACATGAACAAACGTGTGTTGTGGGTTTTTTTTTTTGTTTGTTTTTTAAATAAATATAGAAGTCTATTGTCTATGGGGGTTTTAACTGTTTGGAGAAAAATGAGGAAATAATTTAAGTATAGTTTTGATTCCTTCTTAATAGTAGAAAATACATATTTCATAATTTGTATTTGTTTCTTTTGATAAAAGATATTTCCCTTTGTTGCTATTACATCTTAGAACAACATTTCTCTACTAAGTTCTGATTTCAATATTTTATTGTGTCCTGAAGATGATCTTGGGTTTTGAAGATAATGATAATAAAGATCCCCAAATATCCAGTTATATGAATTTAAATTTTTGTGGGTTTATGAGAAAGCTATTCAAAGGAAGACAACTCAAAGAACATAGCTTATGGCCTTTCACCATTTTAGGAAAAGGAATTAGAACAATCCAAAATGGGGTGGGGTGGGGTGTAAGTTCAGAGCATAGTAGACAAACTATTCTTAGGAATTCTGGGTCTTCATTCAGGGGATGCAATGAATTTATTATGGGGCTAGAGAGCATTATCAAAATTAAAAATACTACTAAATCCTTTGAAGGGGAAAAGTCACCTCAAGATGGCAACAATGGAAAATGAAAAGGGAGGGATAGGTGAAAATCTCTTATGATGTATACTATATCTCCCGAAAAATTTAGGGCTTCTGCTTATTTTTCTCTTAACCATCTGGGGAAAACAGAAAATCTTCCCTGTGGTCTATTCTGAATTATTTGATTACTTATTGATGTGTGACAGAATTGATTGTTGAACACTTCTAATTTCCAGGATGGAGGTAGGGAGAGGTGGAAATAGGCAATATAAGGCTTAGATATGTTAGAATATACAATTCGTGTATCTTATACCGAAACATTATCAAAATAATACAGTTTTCCCCACATTTAAATTTGAACAAACTTAGAAAACAATTTAAATTATTCCTATTATCTACCCATGAAACATTAAACTAGGAATAGTAGTCAGTTGAGATAATAAAATGTAAGGCATCTTCCCACTTTTTCTACTAAGCCTAGGATATCTAAAGAAGATTGTAGCTCATTTTCCAAAGCAAGGTGCTTATGACAAGGGTTCAACATTAACTACAGAATCAATATGAAGAGCATATGAAGTACTCTTCATGTGAAAGAAAGGAAAAAAATACTATATGATTTCTTGGAATCCAAACTCTATTATTGATATGCATTGGTTTTTTGTTTGTTTTGTTTTGTTTTGTTTTTACCATATCTACTTGTGTTATTTTGTATTCACTTTCCTTCTAGCTTGGGGATTTTTTTTTCCAGCCAGAAATTGTGTCTACTCCCCATAACTAATTTCTACATTGCTCTATTTTTACTATTCCAAATTAGCAATGGAATCTCTATTGCAATAAACCAAGTCCACCCATTCTCTTTCAATAGTGACACATTCATACCATGCTACAACAGAATATATAACAATGGCTCAGAATCCAGTAGTTTAGGAATGAAATAAAGATACTTTATTTATTACACAGGCACTTAGATATTGACATGCCCAACACATCTGATAGTACACTTAACAACTACCAAAACAAGAGTGGAAAATGTCTGCTAGTAGTATCAAGAGAGAACTTTCACCATGTAAATGTAAGTGAGTGCATTAACAATTTTTTTTTCCTCTAGGAAGTTTGAAAATCCACTGAACCAAAGACAAAACACTTGAGATAGTATGTAAGAATAACCGAGTTATGTTCCAATGGAGAGGCTAGTAGTTGTGAGCAATTCAAGCTTTGTCACAATGCAACAAATCATGCTTGAACAGATTAGGTTAGTTGCATGCATTTCATTCTGCAATAAGAACACAAGTTGACCTATTTTTTTTTTCCCAACAAAAGTCTGAGACCCAGTGTGTGGAAAAGTACAAAGGACTGTCATCAACATATCAGTACAGTGGTCTTGGGACTTACATAATGGTGATGTGATCCTGATATGATAGCCTACAATAGCACACTAGGAAGAGGGCAAAGATGTTTAAAATCAAATCTCTACACAACAAAGGCGGGGCACTTTAAAGTGGGGGAGAGGGGGTTCTTGTTGTGTGCAGCGTCTTTCTGCTCACCTCCTTCTGGCTTGACTGGTCCATCAGACATCACCTTCCTGAGAGCCAGCTGGCTTGGATCTTTGTTGTCATTGGCTGGTGGAGGCAGATTGTCAGACTGAGTTCTTTGAATTGGGAGGACTCCTGCTATGCTGTGTCTGTGCTGCTTCCTGGTATGATTAGACTGACCGCTTTTATGTGCTGCTGTGGCAGTGTGAGTGAAATGGAAACCCACAGTATGTATCCTCAGATGGAACCAGCTTAAATGTTAGTCATGCAAACACAAGTGGGATTTTTTTTTTCCTTCTATTTAAATAAGTTGTGTGCTCAAACGCCAAAACAGACACCACATGCACAGCACTAAAAGGGATTAAAACTGGCTGTTTCTTTAACAATGATGGAAAGAGAAAATAACCACCTTTTCCAACTTTCTGAGTAATGCCTCTGGGGGCTTATCCTACACCAACAAACATGATGATGTCACACTTAGTTGGTTACTACATAAATGCTTTTAATGCATATCTCTAAGTAATTTTGTTGAGATTCAAATTATATTATAGAATAGTTGGTAATAAGTGGCTGTTAGTCTTTTATTGTGCTGGACAAATGGTTTTTGAATTTCAGTGAAAGAACAGAGCCAATAAAAACTCCTGCATACTATCATTTTATCTTACAGAAAATGGAATCCAACAGAGTAGACTCATTTGTGCTCCATAGTGAAAAGGCTATGTTGCCCTACCATTTTTCATTATAAGAATGATTGATAATATCATTAGGCCAAAGGAAAGGTTTCTGTTCCTAAACTTTCTGAGAAACCGGATAGCATAGAATACAGATAGATATCACATCTTACATTTATACAATGAGGCTGACTCACTAGCGTTATTTGGTATTGATTGGAAGCTTCTTTATTCCCTTGTGTTTTAAGTTTGAAATCCTTCCAAATCTATTAACTGCATTGCTCTCTTGAATAACCTTTTTGCAGATTCAAGGATTTGGAGCTGGAGGTCACTTAGCCCCAAACCTTCATTTTATTGTTGAGAAAATTGAGGCTTCTAAAGCCGAGTGACTGAGGAAAAAGTACATACACAACCAATATTAAAAGTGGACTTTGTACCCAAGACCTTCGACCTCCAAATCCAGCATTTTTTCCCCACTGTACCATACTCTTTCAATGTCAGAAATAACTTATTGATAATCTGCTATACATGGCTTATATGGATGCTCAGAGTAAAACCTACAACATGAGCTGCCTTCTGAAGTTTCATGAATTCATTCTAGTATACTAATGTTCTAATATAGATATTTGAACATGAAAATGACACACATTCCCCACCCCCCTGAAAACATCAAACTCACAGATATCAAACACCATTAATCAGGTTGGACAAATGATGAAAAGGATGGAGAAACAGCCAGTTTTACTGCCATGTATTAAAAATGAAAACAAAACAAATAACTAAATAGAAAGGAGTAGAATTACGTACATACTTATACTGTTTTTTAAACATACACAAAGGGACAGAAATAGTGATCAGGGACAAAGGAGTTGGAAAAGCAAGATGACAAAGCAAACAGGAAGAGACAGCAGGAAAAAAAAGGCAACAGATAAACATTAAGCTGCCATGCTGAGGAATTTATTTGCGTCTTTTACTTGGTTGAAGGCGAAGCTGTTGCACAGCTGCTTCTGCGGCTGCTATGGCGGCCCCTGCATCTTCAAGATGGGTCTGAGTGACACTGGTCTTGCTTTGGCTACGTGATGGTCCATGAGAGCGAAGATGGCCTTCAGAGGATGACTTTGAGCTCCCAGGACTACTATGGGATTTCTCAATTGTAGGTACCTGCATATCTGGGGACAAAAGGATTAAGCATCAATAGTATATTTTCTTTAAGAGTTTCATTGGAATATATTACACTATTAAGAAAGCATATTTTAGAGAACAACAAATGGACATAAAGAAATATATGCAAAATGTGTTCTACTTTAAAAGTTTCCTACCTTTGGATGGATCAGGGAAGATTCCATGACTTCTGCTTTTGATGACAGATGGTTTTGGAGATTGCTGGCTACTCTGACTAGAATGGGACTTTCCGTGTTCAATACTTTCTGTCTGTTCTTTGAGAGGATACCATCTAGGGGTATTGTCAAGGTGAGAAGTACTGGATAATTCAATCAATACCTACAAAACAGAAGAGAAAACCAATGGTAACACTACAAATTATTTACTCACTTTGAGTTAACATTTTTTGAAAAGTAAAAACCAAAGTATATTTGACTACACATATAAATGTATCTGCATATATATGAATTTTTTCTCAACTTGGAAAATTCTGATAATGAGTTTTTATTGGTATGCTATATAATTTTTTGTTGTTAATTTGAAATAATTATTTGACATTTTGTTCTTCATATAAACTATGCAGAAAATTCTCATAATATGCATGAAAATGTGTGAATTTTTAGAATATATTTCTTATTTCCTTATATTTTATTATTTATAAAAGATAATTTTGATTTTAATACATTATATCCCTTAATAACAAATATAGTATATAGATTATATCTTTCCTATTGGTATATCAAAAGGAAATTGCTAGTAGTTCCTCCTGTTGAAATTGTTGAAAACTGTTCCTATTTCCAAATATTTGCTCGTTTGTTCTGCCAAAAGCATTGCAAACTAAAACAAATATATACTATAGAATGGAAAAAATGAGACTTGCAAACAGAATACACACATATATCTGCACAGATATGTAGATCTATACAACTATACATGTGTGCTTATATATTCATACAAACACGTATGCATAATAACATATCTGTCAGTCTATCTGTCATCGTAGTATAATGGACAAAGAACCGGCCAAAGAATGTAGAAGACCTGGGTCCATTCAAATTTGGCCTCCAGGATATATTGGGCCTATGTCTATGTGCAGGTCACTTAACTAATCCCAAGTACTTAATGCCCATAAATACTTTCCTAAAAGTATAAATTGCCAAGAAGATTTAAAGAGGATGTTCCTCAGTCAGAACTCCTTAAATTGGTGAAATGGTTCTAATTCATTCAGCATTCCATTTATAGTCACTTTTTAATAAGATGGTATTAATTTATGTTTTTGCTTCAAGTTTTTCCTAATAATTCAAAAGATCAACGATTGAATTAACGTCAATATTCTCTCTATCAATGCAGATACCAACCCATTGATGTCTAAGCATCCTAGCACTTCTAGTTCATATACTCCCATAAGTCTCCATAAGCATTTTACCAAATGTCTTAGGGATTTTTCTGTAGTACTCTTGACAATGCTGACATACCAGTTGGACACAGTGGTCTCATTTTCTTGATATATGTTCAGCAATTTTTTTTTGTCCTATATTTCTTAGACATTCTTGGTGTCAAATTCAGAAATGCGGTCCACTAAACCATAAAGAAAGATTCCCATGGCCTGTTTATTTGTACTTTTATTTATTTTCTTAAATATTTTCCAATTACATCTTAATCAGGATCAAGGTTCAATGGAGAATGTTGTGGCATATAGCCAATGTGTTTCACACCTCTACTTTATAACTCTCCTGCACAATTTCACATTTGAAATGTTCTATGGCTGGTTTATATCCATTACTTGCTTTTCTCTTACCCTTTATATTATTTGTTGTTCAGCTGTTTCAATCATGTCCAACTCTTCATGAACCCATTGGGGATTTTCTTAGTAAATATATTGGAATGATTTGCAATTTTCTTCTCTAGTTCATTTTACAGATGAGGAACTAAGGTAAATAAGTTAAGTGACTCATCCAGGATCACACAGCCAGTAGTGTCATCACATAGTCTGAGGCAGATTTGAATTCAGGAAGGTAAGATTTATAGACTCCAAGTCTGGCACTCCATCTACTATGTCACCTTGCTCTTCTCTTTTATGTTATATTCAGGCATAATTTTTCAAAGAGGTGCAGTGAAATGACTACACAGTCATAGCTCATTACCAGAAGAACATCAGTGTTAAATAGAGAAGCCTTTGTTTCAAAAAGGTTGACATTTTAAAGCAATAACTGCAATTTCTCCTCCTTATTCAATTTTTGGCCTAATTGTCTCTTTGAAATGTCTAAGATGATGGATGAGCTCTATGATTTTGCAAGTGCTCCTCTTGCTTCTAATGCCTCCTGCTGCTAATCCTGTCCCTCTTGTTACTAATGTCTTTCTCCTGACATTACCTTCTATTCATATTGAATATATCTCATATACATAGTTATATCAATATCTCCCCTATTAGAATGTGAGCTCCTTGAAGTCAGAGATTATGCTTTTGCTTTTCTTCTCATCTCTAATGTTTGGAACATATTATGTGCTTAATAATTCCTTATTGATTGACTGTATTGTCCAAACTGTAATAGGCAGTTAAATGGATAGGTAATTTTTTTATCTCCTCAGGTTTTCCTATGAAGGTATTTATATTAAGGTTGGTTTTTTTTTTAATTGTTTGTTTTGGGATAACTATAGATCTCATGGTCCTAGATAACTAGGTAGGATTGGCAGAAAAAACCTGAAGTATTGATAAGATTATAATGATTCCTGAAGCAAGCAGGGAAGGGCACTACTCAACTTCATAGTTCCACCCATAGTTGGAAATCTTGGGAAATCCCACCCACCTTATCATATCCAATCAGAAAGCCACATTATGATGTCAAAACTCTGAGGTTTAATTTCCCCTATAAATTTGCTCAGGGTCTATGCCATCTTTATTGAATCCTTTTTGTATTAGCTGCCATGTTCTTCCTTGTGATATCTTGTTCCTCCTTCCTCCCCCATATCTCCTAGTGTCATTTCTCCTGATTATAGCTAACTCTTTTAAAGTGCTAAATTCCCTCTATGGATTTAGAATATGTCAATCAATATGCCAGTCAATAGTATATTTTCTTTCTCCTAGCTAATTTTGAGTTCCAATTACCCTTTTCCATTGTGAATTGTTAAAGTCCCTTTCCTTACTAACTATAGGCTCTCCCAAATATATTTCATATTTATTACTCCCCGTGTCTATTTTACCTCTTCATTTTGTCTATAATCTCTTCTCATAAATAAATGCTCCTTTTGGCAAAGAGAAAGCCATTGTGAATTTGTCACATGACTGACCCCCATCATTTTGGTCCTGACCTCATCATTTGGTACCTAACTCCCCAACATTTGGTGCCAAACTTCATCCTCATCAACTACAATATTAATGCACTGGAACATGTGAAGGACCTCACCACCTATTAAAATCTCTTTTGATCTTTTGCTTCTAAAATTCCCTTATTTTCTTCAACACTCAGTTCATATACCACTTTCTGTATGAAATCATCTCCAACTCTGTTACTAATTATCTTTTCTGGTTGGGTTTATTAATCATCTACTCTATTTGACTTAGCTAGATTAGAAATGTGATGTTTATTAATGAACCAACACACAGGCATTTTTGGTCCTCCAGATGTTAGGTCCTTTCTTAACTCTAAGGTCACCTTGTATCTGATTTGCATATGTATTTTATATGTATCTATTTTATATGGATCATGTTATCACTACAATTTAGAATGTAAGCTCCTTGAGAGAAGGTACTGTTTCACTTTTGGCTTTGGATTCCTGATGCCTAGTGTATACACTGGGAGACATAATAGCTTGTTCATTTATGTGTTAATTAATTCATTTATTCTATGCCTTTGGTATCACTCCTCTTCTAAATAATTTGATAATCCAGCCCTCCATCACTTAACAATCATGTCACGTACAGTATAGATTTCCTCTGAATATAAAAATCTAGAACAGATGCTTAGTCCATCCTTATTTTCTTCGGTGCTATTTCCACTTTGTGTTCAATCTACCTTCTTATAACTATTCTAATTCATTGTTTTTGTGTCTGCTTTTCAATTTCAAAGTCAAATTAGTCAGATGAACAGAGTAGATTATCATTTAGCCTAATAAAAAGAATGTATTTTTTCAAAAGTCTAATGAATTTTCAATGCATTATAAATAAAATGTAGACATTGTTGAAATGCTCTGGGTTTAAAATGAATCACTTCATATCCAACCTTTTGGTGGCGATCCTTCCCTAGCATAACCATTTGGTCCTTGTATGATGAATGACCATATCTAGAGTCACTTGAGACCCCAAAGTAACTTTTGTGCCTTGACAAAATTCAGAGTGAAAGCAGCAAATTTTTAATCCTTTAACTGAGTAATCCTTAAATGAAAATGGAATTTGCATCATTTGATATTTCTTTCTATATCAATATTTTATTTTCTTTATTATTCTTCATAAAAGATAACCATGGCCAAAGTAAATAGCCATTTCTAGAGCTGCTGTGAAAGTAGCATATGAATCTATAATATTGAAGTAAAGTGATAGTCATAATTATCTAAGGGATTTAACCATAAAAATAGTTTACTTAAAATATGTTTAAAAAGACAACACATTTGCAATCAGGCTTATGTCAGAAAACATATCCTGAAGTTTGAAGTAATCTTTTGTTTACAAGGACACAAAAAGTGAAACTTACCTCACCAAGAAAGTCATTGGAAGAGAATCTATCATAATCCCAGACTGTCACTTCCAGTGTTTTCTTCTTGAGCTATGGTTTAAATCAAAATGTAATTAACCCCAATTTCCATCCTGCACTTCTTATTTCAGCCACACAATAGACTCTATTTATTATCACTTGCTTGCACTCCTTTGCAATATGACAGGAAGACAATTTTCATTTCTCTATAATAACCTTGAGTTTAGGGGAAAAAATACCTCTCAAGACATAAAAGCTTATGAATTCTTTTGTAATTTTTGTAATCTAGATTTTGAGTAGGAGGGTCAAATTGTAGAGTATGCAAAATATTTGGATTACTGCCACTGAAGTTTAAAAAAAAGTTGTTTTTTTTTCAGGAGAAATATCTGTAATTCAATTCAACTCATGATGTTTATGCATATATCTTAGTGTCCTACTTCAGAGGGTCCTTGCAGTGCTCACCTTTTTGGATAATACTTGAATTTCTAAAAACTAAAGATATTTTTTAATATACCAGGAGATTATTACATGGAATACTAGGTTTATTTCAAAGACAAACTTTGAGTTTTTGATATTATGATAGTAGGATCTTAGGATAATAAATCAGGAGTTTGAAGGGACCATAAGGGCCATTTAGTTAAAACACTTCCTTTTGCAGAGAAAATGAGTTTAGGCACTAAATATCAAAAGTAGAAAAGGTTCTACTTATTGAAATATGCAGATATTTCTTAGCTTATGTACATATATGAACTGCTTCATATACAGAGATATCATTATTAGGACCTATTTAGAAAAGATAATTACCTAATCCAAGTCAAACACAAAAAAATTTGCTTGTTTTCCTACTTTTCTTGCAAACTGTCTGAATTTCTATCCTATTTCAGAAAGCAAACCCCTATAATTTAATGTGTGTATGTACTTGTGTAACTTTATCTAAGTTTTTTTTTGAAAATTAATATTTTGATGTTTTCAGTAACTTTAGGTTTCACAAAAATGTGCATAAATATTAACATAATTCATTCATTAGGAGAGGCATAAACAAGAAATCCAAGAAAAAAAGAATTTATGAAAAGGAAAAATGTATAGCAATATCAGCCTGTTTTTTATTATCTATTCTAGTCAGGAAGAACATTTCAACAAAATAGCAGATTTTAAGCTGGGAGTTAACATTTTTATCAGAATATCAAAGTTGAATTGCCCTTCATTTAAAAAATAATCAATAATATAAATCTTTCAGAAAAGTTATTTTTCAGGATAGATATAACTTGTATATCATAGTTTTGGTGGAAGGAATCTGTAGAGGAGGGTTTTATTTTCTTTAATCCTTTTTATTTCATGGATTCTTTTTTAGTCTGACAAGCCTTTTCTCAAGTATTTTTAATGAATAAAATAAAATATTTATGATTTTAAAAGAAAGCAATTATATGAAAACATTCATTAGAATATTTTTTTTTAATTTGCAAAACCCAAGAGCTCCTGATGCAACTGATTTCTACATAGTGATGTTAAAATTATATGAAAATTGAATACTTATCATTCTCATAAATGTGGAAGCTTAGGCCCCTACAATTGCCCCCTTTGAATGCATAACTATTAATAAGTTTTGGGAAGGGACTAAAGCATAACTGATTAAATGCATCACTTTCAGTTTCTCCCTATAAAATTCAGCATGTCTACTGATTAGAACATCTGTTCTCTATATCACAGTGATCCTCTTACTGTTCTATTAATAGGTTTTTTTTTTTTCTGCTGTATTTAAAGTTGTATACTGTCAATTATTGTCTCGTATTCATGCAAATTTTATGAAATGCAGACTTCTCTAAACTGATAAACAGGAAATACAGGATAAAGGCAGCCTGCTATAACTTTGTAGATAGTTACTATCCTGGGCTGATAGGCTGATTTTCTAGCACACACTATCTATTGAGGAAAGACATGTGTTTCTGAAAAATACCTAAAGGGTATATTTCTATATTGAATCCCATTTTTTCTTTTGAGTGCATCATAAAAATCAAAATATGTCATTTTTACAAAACATTTTGGCCTCAAGATAGAATAAAAGTGGACCAAGGTATGCAGGTCAAAACATTTTTAGTCCCTTCGAATGGAAATCCCTGGTTTTCTCCAGAGAGATTGCCAAGGCCTTATTTGTGATGCTGCCTGGCAAATTCCCCCCTTTATAGTTTTTGCTACAACATTCCTTCTGCAATCAATCCTCTGAACAATTACTATCCATTGCCTTTCTCTTTATGTTTCATTCTATTTCATAGGTTTTTGATTGTTGTATGTTTGTTTACTGTCTCAGAAATGTTATTTTTGCCAACTAAAGCAAAATAACAACAAAGGAAATACAATGTGAGGTGATTTTGCATATTAGTGATTATACAAATATAATTCATTTATCCAACTTGGTTAGAATAGAAGGTATTTATAGAAGTACATACTGAATTTCTTCAGATAAATAAATTTTATCTCTTTAAGGTAGGCATTCTTAAACTGGAGTTCATGAACCTAATTGTTTTTAGTAATTATATTTCAATTTCCTTTCTAATTCTATATATTTTGCTTTATTTATTTAAAAACAATATTCTGAAAAGGTATCCTTCAGATTGTAATGTGTCTAGAAAAGTTAATAACTTCTATTTTAATTGCTAATTTTAATTTTATGTTCATGGAAAAATTTTTTATGTATTATGTTATTCTTTGCCACCTTAAGTTGAAGATACGGAGTATAATGTTTTCTTTTTACTAATAGTCTTCAATATGAAATCATTTATATTCTTTTGTTGAAAATTTTTTATTCAAATCTAAGATTTTCTTTGAGATCATCAATCAACCTGCAAATTATAGTTTTAGTTGCTTTAGGAACTGAGATTAAGTTATTTGTCTCACGTCAGAAGTAGGACTTGAACTCAAATTTTCCTGATTCTGAGGTCATCCCTCTATTCACTACTCTTTGCTTTTGCTTATGTCTTTTATTGCAATGCAGTGTATTATAGTGAAAAGGGGTTATTGATGTATATTAGGTCTCTTTGATCAATACATAAAATATTAATTCACATTTTGTAGATCTCTTTAAATCTTACAATTATTTTTACTTGCAAAATTTTGTTAGGCAAGTAATAGAAGTATTAGTATCAGCTTTTGGAAAAAAGGAAACTGAGGCTCAGAGAGTTTTACTAGTTGTCACAAGGAGAATAAACAAGAGCCCAGACCTTTACCTATAAGGATTTAAAACCATTAAACATTCTCAATATGTGGAATCTCTATTATTTTGATTACTTGGACATCAACTTCTTGGCTATATAGCAATAATAAGCAATTCACTATATGGAATATGAATCCCTCAAATATGAATCATTAAAAATAATTATTACTTACCTGTTCCATGGAGATATTTTTATAAATTACTGTCTGATTCCATTCTGGATTAAGACTTTTCTGAACATATTTAGTTCTCCTCTTATACTCAGCACTGAATTGGAAGGAAAAAAGACACTGAAAGATGCATCCTAAAAGATTATACCAGAGTTAACTGTTGGAACATGCAGAATGCTCACTCAAGATGATGACAGTTGTATATTTTAAAAACTATTTGTACAGAAGATAGAATAATTCAGTCATGCTCACATATAATTCTTTACAGTCACCTCCAATTTTCATTTTAAAATGCTATTGGTTAAAAATAATTATCTACTTCCATTGTTCTTTTCAATATATTTTAGAGAAATTCTTTTAGCCCCCTCTTCCTTATTTATTTATGAACTATTAGTAGTTTTAGGACTAATTTTACCATACTTTTGTAATCTTGATCATCTCAGAGTATAGAGAAGAATACTAAGTAAAATTTTACGATACCATTATTCTCTTACCACTAGAAATATGAATTTCATTATGTAATCATAGAAACAAGATTAATTTAGAAGGGGGGGTGCTAAAAAGAGAAAGATGTGCATAACTACAACCAATGATTCTTGGAAACCATTCACCTTAAACAGTATGTGTTTTGAAAAGCACTATTTATATAACTTATTTGTTTATATATTTGCAATATAGTTTTATAGAAGTGCACATTTTTTACTAATGTTAGTTAATATCAAAAATAATTTTGTTAGGAACAATGCCTGAAATCTTATTGTCCTGTATGATCTAATCCTGTTTTTCATTTTATTACTTTTTGTTTTTATTTTCAGCACCTACCACAGTATTTTCTATATAATAGGCACTTACTGAATATTTATTGGAGTGGGTGGAATACTGGAGTAGACTAAATTGAAACTTGAACTTGTAGTATTATTCCTAAACAATCTATATAAAAGAATACCAATTAGCAATAGTAGCAATTGACATCCATTTCATTTAATTATAATAAGCTCCTTAAGAGTGGAGACCATCTTTTGCCACTCTCAGATTCTCAAGGCTTAACACAGTTTCTGGCAAATAGTTGGTGCTTAAAATGTTGGGTAATTTTTAAAAATTATTTAAAAATAATTAACATAAAATTACCAGCAATTGTTAATTATCACTTTAACATTTTACTTTTTTAAAAAAAATTCTGCTATAGCAGCAAATGTTTATTGTTTCATCATGAATTGATAAAAAATATTAATTGATGTGGTTATCAATGAGTATTATTTTGGTTAATTTGTTTAGAAGTAAAAGCTATACTACTTGTTACAAACTTTATATTTTGTTATCAAAACAGAGGTATCAATGGGTATTGGGGAAAGCAACATTTTGTATATGTTTTATAAATACATTTTGTTCATCAATAACATTAAAAATGTTCATTTGAACAAAAACCTAGTAGATTAAGTGTTCACAAGCATTTCTATTTGTGAAAAAAAGGGAAATAATTCTACATATAATCCCAGATACTTTAACTCACATTAAATTCAGATTATGTGAATGTCCAATTAAAGAAATGGTTGAATTGCAGTGCTGATTTAGTAATGTTTTTCTAATGATCAACTTATACCAAATTATTATATAACTATTACAGCAATATCCACATTGCCCAAATAAATCTATTATCAACTTTCATCAAACATAGCACTTTAATATCATTTATGTTAATAAATAATTTTCTATTCGTATTTCCTTTATATGTACACAAAAACTCAAAAATATTGTCCTGCACAGTAATATTGGCTCCTTTGTATCAGGGACATTTATCTATGCTACTCTCATCAAAAGACTGGAATCTATCTGAAGCTATTTGTATTATTACAGAAAAGCCTTTCTCTCTTGTATGTAAACATAAATTCAACTCTAGGAAAGATTTTTCAGGAAAAAAACCTGAAAATCTTTCTACATATTTCACAAAATATGTGAAATATTTTCTTTCAAGAGATATAATAGAGAAGAAATCCCCTTCACATTCTTGCTATGATTTTTTTTTTCCTGAGGCAATTGGAATTAAGTGACTTGCCCAGGGTCATACAGCTAGGACATGTTAATGTCTGAGGTCAGATTTGAACTCAGGTCCTTCTGACTTCAGGGCTGGTGCTCTATCCATTGTACCACCTAGTTGCCCTACTCCTGTGATTCTTGAACTGATATCTGTCTAACAACCAAGCTTCTAGTTATAAAATGAAAAATTAATCCAGTCATTTGATCTTTTTTTTTTCCTGAGTCCTCTCTCAATAACAATATTTGTTTGAATAATTTTATCCTAATAATATCAATTGAACAATATTGAGTAGTTAACAACTTAAAAGATAGTATGAGGAAAGAATTTCACATAAATTAAACTTGCTCATTTGGCAGAAATTTATTGATAACATCAGTTTTTGCTTGAAAAAACTATATTAAGAAATCATTGTGGAAAAGAATCCTCAACAATGTTTCTTTATGCTTTAACTATAGACTGAGTTATTGCATTCTCTTCTTCACAAATGTCCTTTAATTGATTTGTTCTTCCATTCATGGTTATTGATAAAACAAAACAATATATATTTTTCATTTAATATTTTCTATACTACAGCATAGTGAGAATTTTTTTTCTTGAGTATTGATGGAAATCTGTTCTTTTAGTTTCAGTGGTTCAAAAAAATTAATATAAAACCTATGATAAGCCCAGAAGTACTATATCAAGAAGCAATAACTTCTAGAGAAAAATCCAGTGGAAAACTGAGCAAGAAGCATAGCATAATTGCTCAGTAAAATTCTAGTCAGCAAGATACAGGTTATAAGACCTTTTACCTAGGGCATACAATTTGTTCAATATAAAGAAAATGTGACTTCATTCATCTGTTCAATAATAACATAACACTTTAATAAAACCATATCTCAATTGTTAGACCTTAATTATGAATCTCTGTATCATTTAAACATTTTGCTTCTATTTCCTTTTTCCCTGTTATTTGGCTTTTGAACAGTGATCTGCTGTTTATTATTGTCACTTGAGGCAGGAAGAAAAAAAAATCCAAGGAAAATAAATTTAAACCAATTCTGCTAGTTTGGTGAAAGTGGGTTTTGGTAAAAATTAAAATAAGGTAGAAACTAGAAATGTTACAGATAATAGGATGGCTTATCAACTTAATTGAAGCTTTTTGATCCCTATTACTCTCCCTGTTACTCTTGTATCCTATTATCATAAGTAACTGAGTAATAACATATGTTAGAGTAAAATGGTATTATAAATGTGTGTACATACTTATATGAAACTATAATATATATGAAAATATGATATATAAAATATATTACACATTACATATAATGTACACATAGTAAATGTAATTATAACACATCTGATTAATGATAATAGCTAACATTTCCATAAAGCACTTACTATGGGTCAGGCATTGAATTAAACTTTTTATAGATGTTATTTCATTTGATTCTTATAATAGTCCTGTAAGATAGTTGCCAATATTATGCCTATATTAAAGCTGAGGAAATGTAGCAGAAAAAGTTTGTGTGTTGTCCTAATTGTACAGAAAGTGTCTATAACTGGATTTCAACTCAGATCTTTCTGATTTAAGCATCGAAACACTATCCATTATACCACCTAATTGCCCCTACATTCCTTATCTGATATGATTTAACATAATACAATGTAACAACATAATATGATGCCATCAATATGATGCAAATGATAAAAACAGTATAACATGACATAAATGATATAAATGTAATATAATATAACCTCACAACATAACATAATATACATGTCTATAATGATTTTTAAATTAAATTATTTTTCCCATTAACAGTACTTTTCCCTCTCCTCCCACTTCTCCCTCCTTTGTAAAAAAGAAAAAAAAAACCAAGAAGAGAAACAAAAGAATAAACTTTAACAAACATGAATACTCAAGCAAAACAAGTTTTACATTGACCATATCCAAAACATTTTATTCTGCATATTTAGTCCTTTACCTCTATGATTGTTTTTTTAATTACAACTTTTAATTATTACTTTGTCACTTTATATCATAAAAACTCGACTTAAAGATTTGTTATAGTGAAATCTAAGCTTTTTTTTATAATTTTCCAATTAACATTATTCTTTTTTTAACATACTAAGAAATATTGACATTTCTGTTTATTTTTGCTTTTCCTTATGCTGGATAATAGGACAATAGGTTTTGAATAATGTGATTGATATTCCTGTCTCATTGAAATACAATTTTTTCATGTCTACATAAGAGAGATAGGAAGAAGATTCTAGGTGAGAGGGTCAAACATAACAAGAAAACTACAACAAATTTCCCTACTTGTGAGATTTTTTGGCTGTAATTTAGTGGAATGGTTCTGGGCAAATGAAAAGCAATTTATTGTATTTTTTGCAACATTTGTGCCTTTAAGAAATAGAATGTTATTGTTGTTATCTTTATTGTTATGGTAGCAGCTTGTCAGGATTAGTAGAGATGTCATTTAAAAGAAAAAAGCCACAAACAAAAACAAATGCTGTAGGAAGTTTGTTTGGGGTGGAATTAAAATTATTGTCATCTCAATTCTATTGATGACACACTTTTCACCTTTTACCAAAATAGTACATTCACTTTGTCATGCAAATAGGAGATCCCCCTTAAAATTTATATAGCCAAATATTGATCTGGCCCTTTGTTAAAGTGCAAAGGATGATTTCTGCCATTCTTTTGCAAGATGGATCAGGCTTCTTCCAGCAATCCAGCTTCTTGATGTTGACAAATAAAAGCTAGAGGAAACTCTCTGTCAGATCACAGGAGGTGAAGAAGGGTATGGCAGAACTGTAATTCCACTAATAAGAGTGGCAAGGCCTTTACAGTGAAGGTTGTATGACAAGATCATGTTTCAATTTTGTATTTTATTTGGGGGAGGCAAAGTGGGAAGGGTAAGGAAAAGCTACCCAAGTGAATTACATTCTGTGGCTAGGATTAGGGCTACCTCTACCAACAAAAATAGAAAAATCCTCAGAGCCTCTCCACAATAGCCTGTGTGTAGTTCTCCATGAGCAACTAACTGGGAACTCAGAACTTCAAACACTGAAGGTTGCAAAGGAGGCTTTCTGAACTGTGTGGTGGATAGAATAATAGATAATTTGGCCACATCCAATTCTGATGCCTATTATATAGCCCCAAACTAACAGCAAATGTCTTTTTTTCACATTCAATTCCACTTTCATAAAGGTTAATGGACAACTAACATTTGCATTAAATTGGAAGTTCAATGGATTGGAAATGCCACAGAGTGGCAATGAAGTTGAATGAATAAATAGAGGAAGACAGTATTCAGTCCATCCCATTCACTTAGGTTTCTTTAAAAAATACATATTTTGGTCCTTCTAGTATCTTTATATTCTGTACGTGTTAGTTTTGTAAAATTTTAAAATCTCAACTATATCAATGATGTTACTATTTTGAAAAGACATTACAAATACTACATACAGATCAATAATTATCTAATTATTTTTCTGTTTTGTGTGACATTTATCCTAAGTAATTAAATTTGTAGTTATACCTTAAGAGGTCAATTGAGTCATTCATTTTAGATCATTAGAATAATCTTGTATTCAATTATGTTGAGTGAAAATTTTGCCTTATTTATTTATATCTTTCTATAGGCAAATGAAAAACTCACAACATAGTTTATAATGTGAATTTTCTCCCCATTTAAAAAGTTTCCAAAATAAAATTGTTAAAATGTTTTTTCCCACTTATTCTCTGCTTCTGTTGTGAATATATTTTGTTCAATGTAAATATGTCAAATATTAATAAAATGAAAAGTTTCCCATTTCAGACTGTTAGTTTGGGTGTCAAAACAAAACCTTTAATAAGCAGATATAATTTAGAAGTTAAAGATATATCATGGTGATTCTTTTCTAAATCAATTGAAGGGTTATTAAAATAAATGTTGAAAGTTTGGCAACTCATATCTGGAGATACCAAAGAATAAATAGCACTAATTTAGTTTTCTATATGTGATGTTATATAATAAATGATTATTTATTGATTGTGGGTTTCCCACTGGTGAAAATTTTATATTGAGGAATAATTATAGGATTAGGAGAATGTTTTTAAATATGTAATCTCATTTTCATCTCTTAAAAATTCACAAAAATAAAAAAAATCACATTTTCAGTGTTAAATACTCTCATCCTCTATAATTTCTGCTATATAAATGTAGATATTTGTTTTGTTTTTTATCTGTGGCTTCGAGGCATAATTGGATCAAATCACAAATATTTAGATTTCAATGGAATCCTAATGTTTAAATCATTTGATGATTTAAGTCATCTTTATATAGGTCAGTTTTCATCCAGAAAAAAATAGGGTCCATGACACATTTTTATTATTGCCTTAAAGGATTAGATCCTTAGAAATTTAATGAAACTCTAATTGTACAGTAATATGTATTTATCTAAAGGCAGATTCATAAGTCACCAAGTCATAGAAAGGCTAAAAATATAAACTAGAGCTGCAATGATTCTATGTGCAATTGTGCTTTCATGCATCCACTAAACACACAGTTCAAAGCATGACACTGAAAGGTAAGGCACTCTACCTTGCATTCTGGACAACCATGACTTGGCTGCATGGGATCACCAAAGGATATTAAAAATGAAGAAGTAGAAAAAAAGCAGCAGGGGTGAAAAGGAGAGAAATGAGAAACATGTAAATAAACAGCAGAGTAAGTATGCAAGAATTATAGAGTCAGAAATTAACATTAGATGTATGAAGGAACCAAAACCTCAAAAACCCAGTTTATATGATTCTAGACAGACTTGTGATTCACATTTTTAAAAACTTACATTTGAAATATTGTTAATAGCCAGAACTAATGCTTTTGTTAGCCAAATGTTCTTGGTGGTCTTATTCAATAACAGCCTGTAGCTCTTGGCATGGCTAGTACAATGACTGCTGAAATCTCATGTGAAATAGTATAATCTATTTTGTAACTGAAGATTTTTCACTCCCTACTAGAAGTTGTACAGATTCTCAGATTTTTCTACAGTTTTTTCAATGTATTCATAGAATGAAAAACAGTAAAAAAAAATTTTTTATCTATAATAAAGACAGAAAATAACTGAAAACATCATACTTCACTAAACATAAATACACATAGTGTTTTCTTCTGCCCAGTAATGTGATAATTATGAAACAACATCTGTGATCCAATAGGCATTTCTGCAGAGAATGCTAATTTTTATTTTGTTCCTTCCCTACCTCTATGCTCATTCCTTTATCCTTCCTTATATCAACTGCTTTGATGGTCACAGGTAGTTCAATTATCTCTCACTACACTATTATAAAAAACAAATAAGAAGGGCCCATGTCTCACTAATTGAATTCTTGATTGCTCAGCTATTCACATACTGCTGAATAGAATATCATTAAATTATGCTGGCTGAGTCCATTACAAATGTATGTTATCTCATCTCAACTGGGTCTTCACTTTAGCATAACAAATATTCAATTCTTGAATAGATTCATTATCCTCACTCCATAAAGCTTCCCATGGTGTCCCTTTTTCACATCCTTTCATCTAAAAATCCTGCCTCCAATTTTACAGAAGAAAAAAATTACAGAAAGAACCACCACTTTTCCATATCTCTCTATCGCTGATCTTTCAGATCTATACTTCCCCCTAACCACACATACCACACACATACAATGCTTCTATCACTCTGGTCTGGAACAAAGAGTTGATCCTTCTTACCAGAACTACTCTAGATCTTGTCTCTTCCCATCTTCTCTAGCTATCTAGCACTATCATGCTACCCCCTCCATCTTTTCTTCCTCAATGTTTTCTTATTAGAGTTTTCCATGCTTGTTAAAAACATGCTCATGCCTTCCCCAATGTCTCCTCCATTCTCAACAAACTCTCACTTGATCCTAACTTCACTATCCACCCCAGGAAAGAAGAAAACAAATTTTTACTACAATGTGCAAAGCACTGTGATAAATTATTTTCATATATTATCCCAGGTGACCCTCACAAAACCTTTCAATATTAGGGTAATTTTTACCTCCTCCCCACCCCCCACCCCCCGTTTTACAGTTGAGGAACTTAGGCAGATACAGGTTAAAAGACCTGTCCAAGGTCACAAAATCAGTATCTGAAGTCAAATTTGAACTCAGGTTTTCCCAATTGTAGGCCTAGAATTCTATTACTGAGCCACCTAAGCTACCTATAGATAGTGCTTGAAATATCTTCTCTTCTCAACTAATCTTGAAAAAAGCCAAATATGATAGCTACTTCCACTTCTTTTTCCACTGTCTTCTAAACTTGGTAATTTGGCTTCCAATAAAATTTTTGAACTAAAAACTGTTTTCTCCGAAGTTAGTAATGATTTATTGGTTGCCAAATATAATTACCCTTTTTTTTAAAAGCCTCATCATTGACATTTGTATAACAATTCAAATTGTAGGTCACTTTCTTTTATATAGTCACCTCTGTAGACTTTCCTGTCAATGTTGTCTCTTCATTTTACTCCTTTCTTTCTGACATCTCTCTTCAATCTCCTTTGCTATCTCCCAAATACTTAAGCCACTTTAACTCCTCTGATATAAATGGGTCAGAAAAGCCATAATAGTGCTCAGGTACAAAAAACATTTATGAAAGCTTTTAAATATTATTTATAGGCCAGAATATAACACTTACCACATCTCACATAAACATTAAGCATCTTCAAAGAGTTCATACAGGCAATTGATAGATCATAGTAGGTAGTTCAAAAGGAATCTATTATATTCTTGCCAAATTAGAATTTTCAAAGGTAACTAAATAGTTTTGAGTAAAAAATTTGGTAGATACTTATGAATTATGCGATATGTTCATTTCCATTTGTAAATTAAATTATTTTATAAAGTTTTGAAAGTTGCTTTGACAAGGTCAATACACTTGAAAATTTGATTTACTTCTTAAATTTTACTATATTAAGTTTCCTCTATTGTAATTGACACTGATATAAATTGCATGAAAAAATATGCATTAAATAACTTATGAGCTCATTTGTTTATGGATTTTTGAGGATTAACTGCTGATTAAAACAAAGTGAATATCAACTTGTAGCAAATATATGCAATGTTCAGGAGATCAAAAGATCAATTAAATTATATGGAAGGTAAGACTGCTGATATCAGTGTTTTTCAAATCAAAGGACAATAAAAATAGGATTGGAAAGGACCCAAGAGGCCCTCTAGTCCAAGGCTGTCAATTTAGAAATGAAAAAACTGAGGCCTGGGAAAGTTATCTGATTTTTCCAATGTTACCAAAGACATAAGCATCAGAAGAAGATTTCAACCTAAGTTCTTAATGGGGGACAACTTTTTGAAAAGAGTTGATTAATACAGATATTTACTGTAAATTTCTTCTTCACTTACCCTCTCCCTGGAAGAAGATAAACTTTAACAAAAGGATCAGAATATCCATTGTTGTCACGTGGAACAAGATTTCTTGCTTGAAGAATGTGGATAATAAGATTTCCAAGGTGTTTGTCATAGTTGATTTGAAGCTATAGTGAATATTAAAATATTTGATTAAGTTAGGGTTTTTTGACTACATTCAAGTAAAATATGATTCCCTCAAGGAAGCAATCTCTGATTCCCACAGCTCTTAATGTCCCTCCTATTACAATTGCATGAGCATTTTATTTTACAGTTCCCTATTGCATTTAATGTAGAGAATTTTATATTATTAGTATGTGTTTTGGAAGACAGTATAGACGTTTGATAGACTGAACCCTGGTATTGTAGTCATACCTGATAGGGGTTCAAACTTCACTGGCAATAATTCCTAATTGTGTGACTGTACACTTAGCCTTTGCCAACCTCAGTTAAGATTCCCATTACCTGGGAAGTTCTCTCAAGAAGGAATTGTTTTTGTGTATGCTTCTTTGTATATCTTGGTGTACTGTAATGTTAAGGACTATGCCTACGTGAAGGGGCAGGTCAATTCTCCAAGAGCCTCCAAAGCTGTGAATCATAACATCTGAAGGAGCTGCAAAGCAGCCTTTACTGACAAGGTGACACAGTCCCTTGTGGACTGGGAATGAAATACATTAGAGGCAGAGGGAAGAGGAGAAAAGTCAGACAATGCAACTGCCTCTCAGTGGAAAGGTTAGAGAATAGCAACTGCCTCTTAGTCTCCTTGTATCATCATCCCCCTCTCACATGAAGGAATCCACTCTCCAGGTCTGAGTTAGACCTCCAGCAGACACTTGCTATTGCAACACTGTAGAAATTTAGTAAATTCTAATAAACTCTGTTCCCTCATTTTTCAAATGAGGACAATGGTACTAAAGTATTTATTTCACAGATTTCTTAAAGGAATTGTATGAAATAATATATATTGTATGCTTTGCAAACTAAAAGTTTTATATTATTTTTGTTCTTTTGTTCTGTCATTTTTTAGTTGTGTCTGACTCTTCAAGGACCCCATTTGAGATTTTCTTGGTAGAGATACTAGAGTGTTTTTTTATTTCCTTCTCCAGCTCATTTTACAGACGAAGAAACTGAGGCAGAGTTAAATGATTTGTCCAGAGAAACACAGCTAGTACATGTCTGACACCAGGTTTGAACTCAGAAAGATGAATCTTCTTAATTTCAGGCGCAATATTCTTATCTACTACAACACTTAGCTGCTCTATTGCTATCATTACCTCCATATAAATTCATTGAGAATAAGAATCAGCATTATCTAAATTCCATTTCATTCCCATTCTTAACTCCTACCCTCAGAAATTAGCACAAGTAGTGTTTCATAATTGTGTATCCCCGAATTTGTTGCATTTTTCTAGAAAAATAATTTTCTATTGATTACTGCAGTATTTGCTTTCATCTAATTTAAATGAATAATAGCTATTCTACAAAATAAATGTTTAAGCTTTATTTAACATTGAAGTAGTTTATTTAATTTCTGGGTTCTTGTTGAAGGTAACATTTTATATTTATATATGGTTAGAGTTTACACAGTCACGTGACAACTATATTCCTTCATTTTGCAAATGAAGAATATGAGCATTAAAGAAATACAAATCATACAAAGATACATCTAGTATCAAAGTCCTCTTTCTATTATTCAATCTTTTCTCAATGCCTGTTAATTTCAAAGGAAAAACAAAAAAATGTAGGCATATTAGTATATGTTTCTAAAAGGGAAAACTACAGGAATATCAATTTCATTTTACAATTAAGTCTTTGAAATTTAGAAATATGAATTTTAGTTAGAAGTTTAGCCTAATTCTTTTAATACTTGATGGCTCATTCAGAATCGAACACACAATTGATAACTTTGTTAGAACAAGTAATTTGCTTTCTCCCCTACATGATTAGCCAGGGGTATTAAGATAGATACTATTTAGAGACAGATGCTTCTAAGAAGATAAGTATGATGAAAAAGGCAGTAATTAATGAATTTTTAAGTGTTGTTATCCTGACTCTTATGATAATCCTACAACTCTTTTCTCATTCTGTAGTTTCCAACTGAACAAGTGCTTGAGATAAAATAATCTAGTAAAGTCTTTTTAATCCTGGAAACTAGAATAGAAATACTATGATACTACTATAATTGATGGTCTGAATGATACTTTAACTATATCTACATAAGACTAACACACTGAAAAAAGAAACCAATTAACTTTAAAATGCAAAGTGACAATCAGGTCAATAAGAAGCAAAATAATTGGTTCTAATATCTGGCTGATGAATTAAATGATCATTTTGGCATCATATAGATGTTTGCTTCTTTTTAGAGATTTTATTCCCATTAAACTAAAAAAAAAAAAACTAAACCTATAAACAAATGAACATATCACAAATTTTATATAGGGGATTTTTGTTGAAAATGCAATCTAACTGCTGTTAGATTGTCTACACCACTCTTTCAGACTGAGTAATGTCCATGATCATTGAGTACTAAAAATAAATTGAGTGGTGCTTTGAAATTACAGGTGGTAAAATATTGAGTTAATTTTGTCATTTATTTAAACTGAGTGGGTTTGACATTGGCTTCTGGCAAAATTCTACTATGATTATTAAAGAGATGAGTTGTAAGCATTTATATTTCAGAACAAGTGATGCCAGATTCATTCAGTCTTTGAAAGAGTTCCCAAACTGTGGATGAAGCTGATACCATTTATCTAACATATTTGAAATTTATAAAACATTTGACAAAATTTTTCCTACTCATGTGAATAATGTGCAGAAATATGAATTGTACTGTAAGGTATGTTTAGAACCAAGCACAGAAAATACTAATAAATGGATTAATATCAACCTGGAGCAAGATCTTTTCTACTCAACATTTTATTAATAAGCCTTAACAATTTGGCTTTCTTCTGTGGTATTATCACTAAGACTGGAATAAAGACATAGTTGGTGTACTCAGCAGATATACAAATAATATTCAGCTTAGAGGAATAATAACTTGAAGATGAAGGAATTAGGATAAAAAATATCTATATAGGCTAGAACAGTGAGCTAATGCTAACAAGACTTATAGATGAAATATAATAGATAATATTAATAGTGTAATATCATAACTTCTATAAATTCAGAATTAATAACATCATATATGTTTAGAAATGCAATAAAAACTTAGAAGCCATCATGTCCAAATCCCTTATGTTACAGAGGAGAAAACAGATACAGAGAGATTAAATCAATTACTCGCAATTATAGAAATCATAAATACACAAATATAGAATAGATAGTGATGTCTCCAGATAGCAGTTCATATGAAAGAGATTGATTTCTGGACAACAAGCTAAATGAATCAGTAGTGTGATGTGAAAGCCAAAAGTATAAGATAAGAATTAGCATTATCTAAATTCCATTTCATTCCCATTCTTAACTCCCACCCTCAGTACTTAGCACAATTGGTGCTTCATAACTGTGTGTCCCTGAATTTGTTGTATTTTTCTAGAAAAATAATTTTTATTGATTATATCAGTATTTGCTTTCATCTAATTAAAATGAATAATAGCTTCTGCCTCACTGGATGTACTAAATTCTTTGACCATGTGGGTCACAGCAAATTTTGGTAAGTTCTCAGAGTAGGAAAATCGGATCATCTTAAATAAGATGCTCGTCTCCTGAGGAACCTGTGTACAGGTCAAGAAGAAAGGAAGATGACAAGCCTATATATTGTTATCTTATTTATTTAACTTATATGCATATTATATTTTGTAAAATGCCAAGGTGGATGAATCAAAAGCTAGGAAAATATCAAAAAATCTCAGATGTCAGATACTATTACTCTGAAGGCAGAATGTGAAGAATTAAGAAGATTCTTGATGAGGGTGAAAGAGAAGCATATTAAAACTAGTTTAAGCTTAACATGAAAAACAAACAACAACAACAACAACAAAACTAAGATCATGGCTACTGGTGTAATGACACCAGTAATATTAGAAGTCACAGGGATGATGAGTGGAGTCATAGAACAATTGTGTAATATTCTGATAAATAAGGGGAGAAGAAATGGAAACAGGATCAGATTTAAGAGTGCTAAGGCAACTGCCATCATGAAATTTTTCCTTGGAAGGAAAGCAATGGCAAATCTATATAACATACTAAAAAACAGAGACATCACTTTGCTGCAAAAGGTCTATACAGTCAAAGCTATGGTTTTTCTAGTAGTGATATGGCTGATAGTTGAACTCTAAGTTGAGTGCCATAGAATTGACATTTTTGAATTGTGGTGCTAGAGAAGAGTTTTGAGAGTCTTTTGGACAGCATGGAGATTAAATCAGTCAATAATTTTAAAAATTAAATCAGGTTATTCTCTGGAATGTTAAATATTGAAGCTGAATCTTAAATACTTTGACCACATATGAGAAAATGGGACTCATCAGAAGAGACCCTGATGTTGGGAAAGATCGAAGCCAAAAGGAAAAGGGGATGGTAGAGGGTGGGATAAGATAGATAGTGTTGTGGAAGCAAAAAATATGAGCTTGCAGAGATTTTAGGAAATTGTAGATGATAGAAGGGCCTGGTATATTTTGGTTCATGGGGGCACAAAGAGTTGGACATGACTGAACAAAAGTCACCCTCATTCAGGTGACTTCATGGATTTTTAATGGTTCCTATCTTTGTATATATATGTATGTATGTATCTATCTATCTATCTTTAGATAGATAAATATATATATTTAATGGATTATGTGGATTTTACTGGTGCCTATCTTTGTCATATATATATATATATATATACAAATTTATTAATTATCTATCTATCTATCTATATCTGTCTCTCTATATATATATTTATATATAGGCCTTACCTTCAGGCCATGTTCTTTTGCAACATAGATTCTATTTCAACCCAAAACATTATTTTATTTATTTGGGGAACTTTATATTTCATGACCAAGTTATTCACTTTATCTACTGCCCTGGTGACTGGGCCTTTGATTGCTGGGTCTTCATAATTTCTAGCTCTGTATGTTGCAGGTTCATGGCCACCTTCCTGATAGAAATTTTTTAATAGTGACCCTTTCTCTCCCCCTCTCTCAATTTATATATACATCTATACTTTATTTTTATCTTTTCTTTTGGAATAGCAATCAAGAATTGGCATTGACCTTTCTAGAAGCGAAATGTTAAACAATTGTTCTATGACTCCACTCATCATCCCTGTGATTTCTAACATGAATATATTATATAAATATATAAATCCTCCTTCCCTGGCCACCACTCTTCCAGATGTATTGTCTTTCTAGTTTAGAACATAAGCATTTTGAATGTAGAGACTGTCATTTTTTCTTCCTTTAAAAAAAAAAAAATCCTTATCCCACCCCCCCCCAAAATGCTTGCCAGAATCCCTAGCCTATAGTATTTAATAAATAATTTTAATTCTCAAATTTAGATTAGATAGGTAGTGATCACAAGGTCTATTTATGCTTTACATTTATTTGGAACCTCCTCCTGCATCATCCCTCAAAGTCCACCAGCACAAAGAAGCTATTAAACAAACATTTCCTTGTTAATTGATCAGTGAAGAGTTCACTAATATGCAATGGAATCACATGTATTTAAAGCATTTTTTAAGTAGTTGAAAGTGATTAAGGTTTTTAAAGTTATAGCCACTAAAAAAAGTGAGAATGTTTTGAATACGAATTAAAGCAGTAACATTCTTGGAGTGTTTGGACCTGTTTTCAAAAGCCTTTTTTAAAAGGAAGCTGAGAAGCTATTACTATCTCTTTTTAGAGCAGAGAAATTAAAGACCAAACAGTTGTAATTATTCAATGAAATGATTTCCCTTGTGGACTCAGGGATACTATGTGTGGGAGTTGAAATTAGATGTTAGGTTTATCTATGAGAAAAACTGTGGGAAAAATAGTGAGTAAGAAGGTGAAGAGAAACTTTTCTCTCTTGAGAACTGTCCTTACATTTTAAAAGAACATTAAAAAGTCATTTTATAAGGAATGAGCCTGGAGAGAAATTGTTAAGAATATGAACTTGAAAGAATCTAGAGGCTGTTTTCTTGTCAAAGTTGAAGAGTAGTTAGGGAAAATTAGTTAGTTATTGTAACTTTAGTCTAACAAAGAAGATTCTTATGAAAAAGATCTTATTTGTTATACTGAATAAAATAAATATTCTCAGAAGTGAAGTGATCTGCAATTATACGAGAGAGTTTGAGAAGATGCTAGCTTTGGTCTTTCATAAAGATAAGTTATTTTAATATTTCATTTTATTATTGATTTTATAGTCAATAAATTATATATATATGCACACATACATATAATTGCTTTAATGTTTTTAATCTGAAAAGATTAGGTTGTTTTAGTATAGAAAGAAATATGAAGCAACTACTATGGGAAAAATAGGTCTACAGGTTTTAAAATAATATCTGATGAACTGAATGATTTTTATTTCATTTGACAGAGGAATGCATTGAAATTTTACAAATTAATAAAGAAATATATAAATATACCCCATGTTACCTTCAAAATCTGAATGAGAAGATTAAATATATCAAGTAGCAACTTGAGAGAAAACCTGAAAATGAACTTTATGATCTAAGTAATCATATTACACTTTGGGGGAGGGGTGTCTTCTAAACCTTGTTACAATAGGGTAAGTGATCACTTTTATTTCATAAAAATTCCTTCAAAGTAAAATATCATTCTGTAAAAGTTGGCATAAATTAAATATAATATCTTAAATAAAAAGGAAAGATTTTGTTCCTTGGATTCACAATATCAATAATGCCAGTAAGAAAAATGTTACTCAAAAACATACAATAATAATTGACTTATTTTGCATTTTCATACCTGAATTTCTCCAGTAATTGGATGAGAGACAGATTTTGTTGCATCAGTGGGCTGTAATATTAAAGAACATATGCAAACATTATTACATGAAACATTCATAAAATTTGATATTTCAGTATTCTGAAATTCTATTAATTTTGCTGGTTACACAATTTTGGTTTGATAGTAAATTGCATACAATTTTCAGTTGATCTGTTTCAAATAAGGTTACACATTATAAAGAAGAAGTCTACAATTTGTCTCTGCATAAATCACTTTTATGGAGCTGACTTTTTAAAGTTATAACAATATCAGAAATAGTCATTTTTTTAATACTCCAAAAAACACTGAGATTATAAATTAATTTTAATCACTTCTGATGAAATATATAATTTATTAAATTGTGTTTACCAAAATTGGATATGAAATGGGGGAGAGGGACTCTTAATAGTAAACTATGAGGTTTTTATTCATTAATATATATATTTGGTTTTTCCATCACCTTTATTTCCCAGAACACTATTTGCCCTCCCAGACAGTTATCCCTTATACAAATATTTTTTTTTTTAAAGAACACTTCAATAAAACTAATTCATCAGTCAAGTGTAACAGATTATGTAGGATCCTTCACCTGTAGTTTTCCACCTTTGAAAAAAAATGAGAGTAGTACATTCTCATATATGACGCTTTTATAATAGGATATAGAAATAAGTAATACAAATTGTCAGGCAGGTAAAGTTTATTTTCGATGTGCTTCTTTCTTTCTCCTGTAAATGCCTTTTTTCCATATGCACACTGACTTCCTATTGCTTCCTGAGGTAAAATTAAAATGACAATATTATCCTATATTCCAAAATGTTTCTTTTCCTTGTTTTCTGCATTCATCAAAATTTTATCTATTTTATGACACTGTTATCAGTTAGGTTTCAGGCATGATAGTTCATATTTCTGTAAATGTCTGTGAGTTTATTATATATTATCTCCACTTTCCAGATCAAGAAATTGAGATTCATAATGGTAGAATGAATTGCTCAAAATTCAAGGTTGGTAAATGGAAGAGCTCAATCTTCAACCCAATTCTTTAGATACCAATTTCAGGATTCTTTATACCATAT